>NC_080722.1:19778629-19956129 GCF_019097595.1 Hemibagrus wyckioides | reverse complement strand
AAGACAAGTGTGTCTTGCCTACAGTCAAGCATGGTGGTGGGAGTGTCATGGTCTGGGCCTGCATGAGTGCTGCCGGCACTGGGGAGCTACAGTTCATTGAGGAAACCATGAATGCCAGCATGTACTGTGACATACTGAAGCAGAGCATGATCCCCTCCCTTTGGAGACTAGGCCGCAGGGCAGTATTCCAACATGATAACGACCCCAAACACACCTCCAAAATGACCACTGCCTTGGTGATGGACTGGCCAAGCATGTCTCCAGACCTAAACCCTATTGAGCATCTGTGGGGCATCCTCAAATGGAAGGTGGGGGAGCGCAAGGTCTCTAACATCCACCAGCTCTGTGATTTCATAATGGAGGAGTGGAAGAGGACTCCAGTGGCAACCTGTGAAGCTCTGGTGAACTCCATGCCCAAGAGGGTTAAGGCAGTGCTGGAAAATAATGGTTGCCATACAAAATATTGACACGTTGGGCCCAATTTGGACATTTCCACTTAGGGGTGTACTCACTTTTGTTGCCAATGGTTTCTAATGGTTTAGACATTAATGGCTGTGTGTTGAGTTATTTTGAGGGGACAGCAAATTTACACTGTTATACAGGCTGTACACTCACTACTTTACATTGTAGCAGAGTGTCATTTCTTCAGTGTTGTCACATGAAAAGATATAAAATATTTACAAAAATGTGAGGGGTGTACTCAGCATGTATATACAGTGTATATATATATATATATATATATATATATATATATATATATATATATATATATATATATATATATACCTGTATATAACATATATATACATATTCATTGACACACACCTTAATAGTTTTAAAAGTATACACTAACATTCCCTGTGTTCCTCTACTGAATGTTATACACAATTATAGAAATTCTCTCTTTTTTTAAACTTTCGCATCCCTCACACATCACAGGTGAATTTGGCAGATGATTAAACAATACAATAAATGTTTTTAATGCCAGACTGAGTTTAAATCCTAATCTTTATCCTACAATATGTCTCAAAATAGGCATCAATGTAACAAATCCAGTCATAATACCTGACAATTAAATAATAAAAACTATTAGAACAATAAAGCAAACATGAAGACAAGAGATTCATTTAATTATAACACAAAGGATTGTTAAATAAATAAATAAATAAATAAATAAATAAATAAATAAATAAATAATGTGTATTTAAAAAAATTATATAAAAAATATAACACATCTTTAAAATAAATCTCCAAGGGGAACAAACTAGTGCATTCAGTTACTTACTGTCATGGGGAAAAAAGGACACCCTCCTCCAATTTTATATTTTTATTTATCAGGACCTAAACAATAATTGTGTGGTTCTCACCAGCTTCTATAAAGAAATTAATAACCTCAGGTACTGTACTCATTTTTTCCCAAAAAAAATACATACACCTTTCTTACCTGCACATAAACAAAATTAGTTGTTTTTAATTATAATCATGAAGTGTGACTATGTCTGTAAAAGCAGAACTTTGGGCAGTTTGGTGTACGGGATCACTCGTGTGTGTGTCTACATCATGCCAAGAAGAAAGGACATCAGCCAGGACTCTTCATATAACTTCAAATTCATCATTCTACATTGTGAAGGACTGTTTACATGTGGGGAGAACCTTCAATACAGCTGCTCTGTATGTCTGAGGAGTGAGCGTCTCAGCAAATTCAGTCCAAGCTCAGACTATTCAGAGATAGAAAGAAAACCCCAAAGCAACATCTTAAGCCTCTGTAAGAAGATTAAACCAACTGTGCAGCATGGTGTTGGAGGAATGATGATTTGGGCTTGTTAAGCTACAGGATCTGGGACTTGTGCAGTCAGTGACACAAATTTGAGACCATCTGTCCAGCAGCTTAATCTAAGCTTTCAGGTCATTAAACAGGACAAAGATGCTAAATGTTCAGAATGTTGGTTTATTTTTAGGGAAAAAATGATTACATGTCAAAATGTTTTTTTTGTTCTCACCTGAGTTGTTTCCAGAAGTTGCTGTGAACCAAACAGTGGTTATTAGTCCCTGATATATAAAAAGACAACTGTGTTTTGTTTTCCCCATAAGTGCAAACCACAGCTAGAAAAGTTGTATAGACTAATCACCTATTACAGTCACTAGTGGTTGCTGTAGGGATGTCAGCTAGTCAGGTGACAGTGCAGAAACCAGGTAAACATACATTAGCAATCTTCTGGGGTTGTGTTTGAGGATTTTTTGCTTTAAACAAAAGGGGAAGGGTTATTCATGAGTATAAATATATGAAAAGCCCAGTGTAATGAGTAATGTATTACTCTGTCTATTATTATTAATGTAGGGAGGAACTGTATTCAGCTGAACATATAGTAAGTGTAAGTAAATGAATTGTGGATCAGATTTTACTGTTTTGTTATTTGTTTAAACTCTATGTAGTTATATAAACAATTAATGTAAAATAAAAGAATGTGGTATTTACCCTACCTGCTAAGACCCTGAGGGCTGAGGATCAGGAGCCAGATTCTCCATTTTATGTTCATCACATTGTGGAGGTGAGTCCTGTTTTAAAGGCAAGGCATTATTTTTAGGAAGTGTTCTGCTTATTTGTCTTATATGAGATAAAACGTGGAAACTACACAAAAGTTATCATTAATCAGTTTTTGATTACAGCTTCTATTTATTCCATGTTTATTACACACAGTGATATACTGACCCTCTGAGTCTTTTTACACTGTCGCAGCTTGTTTATGCCAATTGCAAATCTGTAATAATGAGAATAAAAAATTATCATGTCTTCAGTCTAAACAAAACTGATAAGGAAAACAAATCCTTCTGTATATTCATAACTATTCAAAATACACACATACCTTTTTCTTTTTGTCTTCCCTGTGAGAAAGAAAAACATGACAGTATTTTAGAACAGAAACTGGTCATGTTTAGAGAGTACACAAGTATTATACAGATCCAGTAGATTATACTTACAGAAAGTATATATTTGTAAAGCAAGGCAGCATGCAGCAAAGACACTTTCAGTGGGTAGGAGAATCACTCGCAGATCCACTGTCCGCTCACCATTTCCTGTTTATAATAACGTGTGGAAAAGAAAAGAAAGTGAAGTTCCATATGTATTTATTACTAGACTGATTTCAATAACATTTTTGTGTTAATGTCTTATTTATGTCAGTAATTTCACACTAGCATATTTCACAGTGATGAATTTTATAGCATTATTATTAAAATCATGGAGCACACAGCTCACTCACGTGCTTTTAGAGTCAGCTCTACTAATAATGCACCAGCGTTCACAAAAACAACCCCCACTGTACCAAACATGAACACAACCAAATGGGATAAAGCTGTAATAGAAAGACAGGAGAAATAGAGAAAACGTTCATTTTCCCTTTCAAGTGAGTTTTCTGTTTTGTAATTTAAAATAAAGGTATTTTATGGCCTTATTTTAACTCAGATACATGTTGATTGCGACATGGCAGTGTACTGTGAAGAAAATAATTGTGTACTTACATTGTTGAGTCCCAGTGTTGGAGTCAGATTCTGGATCTGGATCTGTGGTTATTAAATCAAAATCACTGAATTTATAGAAAAATCAGGTAACCAGAAAAGACAGTCAGCGAGGCAAACAAATCAAAAGGGCAAATCCAAAACAGCGAAAATCCAAAAAGCAAAAACAGGTCACACACATAGGCAAAAGAGAATCAGAAATATAAGGCTTAGTAGATAAACTAGCTATACTTCACAAAGCTATGATGGTGTGAGCATGTTTAAATGTCCCTAAAACCAGAAATGAACCCCGTAACCCAGAAGTCTAAAATTCAGGTGAAAGTTCCCTCCGCTGGACAGGAGGTGGTGTTCTGGGTGCATTTGTGACATCTCCCCCCATCCCCCATGAACACCTCCAGGTGTTCTTCTTCCGTAGTCAAGAATGCAGTTTTCCAATTATCTCCGTCTTTTATCCATATGAGACTGTTTGCACTCCTGAAGTCCCACTTAGTAAATAAGGTTGCTTTTTGGAGTTCTTCCAGGGCAGGTGGGACCAGAGGTAATGGATACGGATGACGGACTGTGATGGCATTAAGACTATTCTATACAGGGACTCAATCCTCCGTTCTTTTTTTCAATGAAAAAGAACCCTGAAGCAACAAGGGTGTTGAAGGGTCGAATAAAACTAGCTGTGAGAGCTTCTTTGAGAAACTCCTCTAATGCTTGGATTTCTGGAGTGGATAATGGGTAAATGCTCTTCTGGAGAGTGGTGTTAGGTAGTAAGTCAATGGCACAATTCCATGGCTGATGAGGAGGAAGAGTGGAAGCACATTCCTTACTAAAAAGCTCCTGGAGGTCTTGATATTACTTTGGAATGTACGTAGCTGTTGAAATATTGGGGCTTTCTATAGAATAGTAGAACTACACACTATTTCCATATATGGAAGTAGTGTGGCAGGGTAGAATAAGAGATTGTTTCAAACAGTGGAGTTGACATTGGACCATTGGGTGAGTTCCTGGATTTCATTAGTAACCTGGCTACTAATTTCTCCTGTATTGATTGTGGAAACAGGTACGGTCTGCTTATTTTTCCCAACTTGTTTCTGAATGTTGGTTTATGTTCAGGGGATAAAATGGGCACATCTGTGTTTTTGTTGGTGGTGTTGTTGAAGTTGATGAGTAGAACACAATTGAAGTGTGTACTTTCTTTTTCTCATGACTTTAGTGACATTCAGTGTCATTGATCATTCATGAGATTCATCTCAAGGACAGCTTCCAAAGTTTTTTTTCCTTTTTTTTTAACAGTTTTTTCTCTTAAACATGTTTTTTTGTTCTCATTCATTTCAAGAAAGGAAAAAAGAGGCTAGTAAAACATATGACTGTGTAAAGCTTCTACAGCGTAAATGATAAAAGTCTTCTAACAGAAAATCATGACTAATTATATACTTTTCTGTTAAATAAGAACAGAGTTTCTACTTGTACATGAGCTGTTACTATAGAAACAATAATGTTCAACAACTTCAGGATTTGAGAATTAACCTCAGCAATAGTTTGATTATTGTAACTATAATTTCTCTGATAAAAGAAAAAATATTTAATTGTTATTCACCATAAAGCGCATGCCATATCTATGCTGCTTAATATTCCAGCACTCAAAAAGTAAAACACATTTCTGTGTTAATGGTCCAAAAGGTTCAGTATATGTCTGTGTAATTAAAAAAAAACTTATATTGATTCAAATTAAATTCAAATTAAACTGTTCTACATGGAAGTAAATGCTAATGATATTTGGTCTGTTACAGAGGAAAGATTCTGAGAGGTATTTACAATTTCATATATCACAAAGATCTACAGAATCCATCCTTTTGTGCTTGTTAATAAAGAGCATTGGTGTGTGAAATTCATTAGCTGTAACGTCTAGACTGTATGAATAACAGGAAAATCATCATATAAAATTGAACTGAACTAAGAGGTTCCCCATTAACCAAAGACATGCACATTTCTACACTGAACTGTCTGCATCCTGCTCTGCATAGTGTATTGTTCTCCATAAACAGTCACACTCTAAGAATGCCACCAGGATAAACCTGTTAGAGAGCACTGATATAAACTACATCTATAAAAATAGACAGAGATAGATGCAAGCAGAAAGAGTGATATCATTATCTCAACACAAGGTGGAATATCAGTGCAGCTACTTCTGAATTTGAGCATGTTGCTACTTTAAAGGTTTAATTTCCCTTTTATTTGACAGAGATACAATTTCTCAATGTAGCATGTTTCTACAATATTAAGATATCACTTGAGTTTGTTGACATAATCACTGGCATTAGCATACACTGAGAGTGTTATGTATGAACGTGTTTACACTTTTAAAGGCATCTATGAAAATCCAGTGATTAAAAAACTAATTTTCTTATGCTATAAAATGTACGTTTCCATTTTAATTTAGCTTTAAACATTTCTGTTGAATTGACTTTGTTTGTTTTTTAAAAAATATGCTATCAAAATAAAAAGCATTTGGAAAAAGAGCTGAAAGTGATGAATACCTGAGTTATAGTTTAAATGTGTAAACAGTGTAATCAGGGTCAAGATTTGGAGGTATGCAGTCACACAGACCAATGCGTCACGTTCTATTGAGAAAAACACACATTTATACATCAGAGTAATCATGACACTGTTATTACCTGAATGTTCTATATATAAATCATTCAGTAAACTGCAGTGAAACACTTTTAAAGCTAAAACACACTGTACTGCATGATTCTTAGCTTATTCCCTTTTAGCTTCCTGACCGTCTGTTCTGTTCAGCTTTAAATAAAACAATTAGAACTTCTTATGTACATAAAAACCATGTGAGGATCATCCAGTGGAAAATCTTTTCCTTCAACAATAAACAGTAATGACACAGGACTTACCTTTCACATCAATATTCAGATCATAATGGATGTAGATCGACCCTGAAGCTCTTAGAACCTCCAGGAGCAAAGTCCCTATAATATAGAGTAAATAACCTGCAACAATAAACAGCTATTTAAACATCTTCATCTTCACATGACGCATCTTTCACAGGTCTTACTAAAGTTATTAAATCTGCTGCATACTACAGAATCTACAATACCTGATACTTTCTTAACAAATTAATAACCCAAAATTATTGACTTCCTTCATTTAAAAAGCTGTGGGATTTTATATGATAGGATATGGTTTGAGACATGGCTGAAACTGGAGAATGTAATTATCTGCTGTGTTTCAGTAATACAGAAATATTATAGAATAAAATAAGGTGAATCTTCCAGTCTTATGCTCCCTGCAGTGTTTCCTGTATGTATAAGCAAACATCGTATTTTAAAGGACTTTCCTCTCAAATAAAAAATAATAACAATAAGATTCTATACTAGTTTTAATTTTGGTTTTCTTTAGAAAGATTTGAATTCTTTATCATTCTCACCATGTCACGCTCAGCATTATTTCAAATATGAGTGTTTAAAACAGTTTTATCTACCTGTGTGTTTTATATGAATGCCTGTGTTTTACTGCAACTCTGAACAGGATAAAGTGGTTAATCAACAATCAACAATCAACTAATAAATGAATGTTTTGTATCTGATGTGTGAATTTATAAAAGAAAAAAAAACATGATCAAGAGTTTCCCTGTATGGTGAACCTGGTGACTCAACATAACATAAACTTCTGCTTTTGAGCAATTCATTTTTTTCTGTTAATTTGTCATTTTGTGATTTCAGCTCTGTGAACTTTGCCTTTAATGGCATTTTGTGTGTGTCATTAAATAAAAATCAGTTGTAATGAGTGTGAACATGGCAATGTTTTGAGTGTATTGTAAAGGAATTAAATTAAAACTAAATCTACACAATTTAAAATTCTGTTTATTATGAATTTTTTAACAGAATCTAAAATGAAATGTGTTTAGAATTATGTAAACTTTGTAAACATGTGAAATTTGTAAAATCAATAAAAAATGTTTATCTAGTGACTATTTTACTAAACAGTTGAAATAAATAAAATGTCTGTAAATCTTGCAGATCATTTCCAGGGGAAAAAAACAGCTTTCATTTTTAGACAACAGAATCAAATGTTTTTGTCTTCCCAGTACAGCACATCCTTCAGTTCCCTTTCGAGGCGTGACTGACGCTTTGGAAACACTTTGTCAAGGTAGTGTATCTGAAGCTCCGTGTGCACATATGCCGATTCATTGGCACGGATAGGACACATGATGGAGGAATATGCGCCATCATGTCCATATAAGGGCATCTATGTCACATCCATTAAGCTTTTTTTGTCTTCAGGAAGTGTTCCGTGATATGAGTGTCATGTGTCTGTCCGAAACAGGTATGGCGAAAAATTTTAAGAGGTGTCTGCATCTGTGTCCTTGACTGCGGTGAAGGACTGAGCCCTGACACAGTCTCTGAGCTGCATCGAGCCACAGATTTTGCGCTTCATGCCATGAAGCAGATGGCCCGTGCCATAGGCCATTCAATGACTGCGCAGGTCGCCATGGAGAGTCACCTGTGGCTTAATCTTACAGGGCTAAAGGACAAAGTCCTTTCGCGTAGACACACCGATTTCACCAACCCCCCTGGGCTCGGGCCCAGGACCGTCAGGGGAGACCTGACCTGAGATCGGTCATCTCCCTTCTGAGAAAAGGGGCCATAAAGCATGTTCCCCTTCCAGATCAGGAGTCGGGCTTTTACAGCCGGTATTTTGTTGTACCCAAAAGAGATGGGGGGGCTGCATCCAATTTTGGACCTGCGAGCTCTGAACTCTGTCCTAAAGAAGTTCAGGTTCAAGATGCTTACAGTACTATAAAACTTGGGTGGCTTCCATACTGTCAGCAGTAAATGCTATTCGGATAGACTGAAGGCTCTCCAGTTCTGGCTCAGAGGTGCATGCTTTCATCCCCGCAGGCATCCCCTCAATGCCATCAGGGTTACTCGCTGTGGGCTTCGTACCCTACATATGTGGACAAGACCCTGGTTTTTGGCTGGTTTCTGGCCCACTCTAGGGGTGTATTGACACAATGTCCGCTGTGGTACTCCCTCTCCCATCCAGACCCTCTGGGACTGGATGCTCTGGTACAGAACTGTCCGAGGCTATGTCTGTATGCCTTTCCTCTGGTAGCTCTGCTCCTACAAGTCCTAGCCAGAGTACACCATGATGGGGTCTACATTCTTCTAGTAGCTCCCTGCTGGCCCGCTCAAGTTTGGTTCCCCGTCCTTGTCTCCCTCCTAGATGGTGCTCCTTGGGAGATTCCTGCCCAATGATGTGTAAGCACTGGATCTGGCCCTTGAGGGGCCTTTCATCAGAGGTTGTAGAGACTCTGCTGAATGCTAGGGCTCCCTTCACTAGAAAGCTGTATGCTCTAAAGTGGAGGCTTTTTAGTCTCTGGTGTGCTCAGTGCGAGCAGGACCCAGTGCACTGCCCGATCAGTACAGTGCTGAAATTTCTACAGTCTTGCCTTTTTCGGGGCATGTACTCCCTCTACCGCACCTCCCCTCCTGCAACCATTCAGTGGTCTTGGACGGGAAGCCCCCTTTGACCCCATGGAGTCAGCCTCAGACAAGTTTCTGACCCTTAAGACGGCTCTGATTTTAGCCTTGGCCTCCCTTAGATGGCTAGGGGATCTACAGGCTCTATCGGTTGTCCCCGCCTGCCTGGAGTTTGCCCCTGGAATGTCCAAGGCTATCTTGCACCGCAGGGCTGGATTTGTCCCGAAGGTGCCCAGGATGGCCGGTTGTCCAGTCACCCTGCAGGCCTTCTGTCTTCCGCCCCATGACTCAGCAGAACAGGAGAGGCTGCACTTGCTCTGCCCAGTCAGAGCCCTCAAGACTTATGTCCACCACTACAGCTCGTGGTGTAATTCTCCCTCCTTGTTTGTCTGCTTTGGGAGCCAGAACAAGGGTAATCTGGTCTCCAAGCAGCACTTGGCATACTGGGGGGTAGATGCCATTACCCAGGCCTACAAGGCGCATAGTATTGCTTCGCCTCTAGGGGTCAGTGCTCACTACACTAGGGGTGTCGCCTCATCCAGTGCCCTGGCTAGAGATTTGTGCTGTGGCAGGCTGGTCCTCTCCGCACACCTTTATCAGGTGATATAACCTGGACCTTGACCCCTCTCCTGGGTCTCAGGTCCTTCAGGGCTAGTTGGTGTTCTGTTCCTGGTCTGTTCGTGCTCTCTCACGGGCCCTGGGACAGACATCGACCGGTGTGTGGCGACGTGGGTATTGACATTCCCATATCGGCAGTCATGATGCAGCGTTGGGTTCCCTCGAAAGGGAACTACAACAGGTTACGTAGGGAACGAGATGCTGCGTCACTGGTCCCACCCTGAGTGTCCTTTCGCGCTTCCTTCAGACAAAAGGCAAGCTAAATAGATGTGACATAGATGCCCTTATATGGACATGCTGGCACGTATTCCTCTGTCACGTGTCCTGTCCGAGCCAATGAATTGGCGTGTGCACACGGAGCTTCAGACACACTTCCTTGACAAAGTGTTTCCATAACATCAGTCATGACGCAGCGTCTTGTTCCCTTTTCAGGGAACTGGGTTACATATGTTAACTGTTGTAGTTTAACATTTTAATTCATTGCATTACTGGCTAAGACATTTCTAAGAGTTTTATTTTTAAGAGTTTGTGTTTTATGAATAAAGTTGTTTAATCAGTTAACTGTATCCAAGTGTATGGATTTGTAATTAATGTGAAGTCTATGGACACAATCATATGGTTATAAATTGATATTACATCAATGTCTGTAATGTCTGATTGTCAAAAACAAATAAGATAAAAAGAAGAAGAGAGTAGAATAAAGTATTACATGATGTACTTAGAAAAGAATAAAGAATTGAGTAGAATAAAGTATTAGATGATGTACTTACTCAGCTTGAGAAGAAAAGAACGAAAATAAAATAAAATCACAGTTAAGAGGGGAACTAATATTACAAATGTACTTCCTGAAAAACAGAGAACATTAATTACAGAAATATCACAGTTTTTGCAGTTTTAATTATGCTAATGAAGCTAATAAGCCTAATTAAATAAATGTTTCAGACTCATTAGATATACAATGAAAACTGAAATATTACATGATTAAACTGATCTTAGGATATGTCTGGACAATGAAACAACCTAATATGAGAATAGGTTTAAAAATTAAAACGTTACAATTTAAAAAGTTAAATGTGTGTAAAATTGATTACATTACATTCTGTACATGAATTTTACGTTTTATAAATATCAATATACTTTAGGATAAGAAGTGCTGGGGAAAATATAATAGCACATTTAATCCTTTCATGAAATGTGAATCAATCAAATGTAACAAAAAGTGGTACTTACTTTGAAATACCAGTGTAAAAACAGTTATTCGTAGAATATCACTGAGTTCTATAATCATGTAAATCGTTAATGGACGAATTGTTTTTGTCCTTTTACAGCATGCTGTATGGAAAGAATTATAAAAATGTTATTTCAGAGGTGTGTAAGACCTGTTTAAAAAGAAAACTGATAAAAAAAAAAACATGAATGGTCTTTAAATTCCAGGTTTTATTAGTTACCCAAAAAACCCAAAAGGTAATGTTTATACATCAGTGCACTTATTCCAGTTTAAGGACCTGTGTCAGCAAATTATAATATGCCTTTATATTAGGGGTGTAATGGTACATATATTCGTCCCAAACCGGCACGGTACAGGTGTCATGGTTCGTGTACTTCGACAAGGCGCCCAGAAGGGGGCACGTGTGATAATGCAATGCTAACTGTCACAACAGGAAAAAGCAGAAGAAGAGATCTTCTACACACCAATCCTAAACAAGAATGGCAAGTTCAGACAACACACAAGAGCTCGAAGACCCACCTGCTTGTGTGGGAAAGTTTAGGATTTCCTGTGAAGTACACAGTAAAGGAGTAAAGTAAAGGAGAGCAAGTCATAGATAGGACAATAACGGGGTGTTGGCGTTGTAAGGCACCTAGCTGTATGGTGTGTGAGTGGAAATACGACCAATATGCTAACACATATCATCCAGATTTGGCAGTCACCAGAGTTCCCTGCAGCTTTTAAGCAGCCTTTAGATGTGAGAGCAGACAGGACCAAAGCTATTACGGAGGCAATTGGCATATATATTTCATCTGCAATGCACCCATATACAGTAGTAGAGGATCCCGGCGCCAAGTATTTATTAAATGTGCTCGAGCCACGTTACACTGTCCCATCTTGTGCGCACATAAGCCAGTCCGTGATCCATTCTCTATACACATGCATGAGAGCAGTGATTGAACGTGAGTTGTCCACTGCACCCGCTGTTGCATTAACAACAGACAGATGGACCTTCTGTGCTACCAAAAGCTATCACACAGTGACAGCACACTTCAGCATAATATATATTCTTAATATTACAATTAATTATAATATCATATGATGAAATGATAAAGTTTTGGAAGTGTAATATATAGTCTCCTAATTAGAAAGTTTTATTTTTCATTATTCTATTTATTTTGTACTTTCATATCACAAGAAGCTTTTCATTTCTGTAGCTGAATGTGACCAAACACTACTGCCTATTCAAAATAAACAGAAAAAAAGCAAGCACTAGGGATTTGTTGCTTATTCCTGTGGTACCGAACCCGTATCGAACTGTGACCCCATACCGAGGTGTGTACCGAACCGTGACTTTTGTGTACCATTACACCCCTACTTTATGTATTAATAATTACAGAGCTAAATTATTCATATTTTTCTAATATAGTCAAGATGTTAATCAAGAATTTTAATTAAACTGAATACATTGTGGTACATTCTGGTACACTGTGATATTTAGTGTATGTAGAAATGTTCAGGTTTCTTGTGTGATTTCAGACTCAGTGTGAAGTCCAGCATCACCGTCTGACTGTCTGATGGAACTACAACATTTCACGCTTATGTTCTGGCTGTAAACACATTCTAAAACTCTCTGGAATGGTATTTGAGGATAATATTAATATGAAAATATAACACAGATGAGAAAACTGCTATTTGAATTCAGAATAACTGACAGCAGCTTAGGTGTTTGTAACTCTCTTGCATCAAGTGTCAAGAAGACTTCATTGTCATTTCAACTGTATACACCTGGTGCAGTACACAGTGAAATGAAACAAAGTTCCTCTAGGACCTGGTGCTACATAAAACACAGAACTAAATAAGACAACACAGAACCAAGAACTAAGATCTAAGCTCATGAACACAAATCTACATAAAGTGCATGTGTGCAATACAGTGCAATGGTTCAGCCTGGAATCACTTTCCCTTCCTCTGTCTCACATGATCTTGAATGCTGTGTTGTTGTTCCCAACTACCAGAGTCAGTCAAGAGATACTGCAAAATATTTCTTCAGTTTCTGTTGTTCACTTGGTGGATTACATGCAATTTAATTAATCACCAGAACACCAATAACTTATCTTGACTAAAACCTAACAATTTGTGCTAATTTCATCTGAGGATCTGAGGACTTTGTGTGTCCAGTTTGCCACACAACAGCCTGTTTCTAACAGGAATGTAGAGTATAAGCATCAAATTTGGTGTTAAATGTAACTTTAAATATTATCTGGTGTTTAATGATTGGAGCTTGAATGTAAACTGTTTCTGCAAGAGCAGTCTTTAGGCTGTCCAAGTAAAACATCTGCACTACTTTTATTCCTGTCTTTTTTAGACTCTAGGTTCTGGACATTTAAATGATTCATCATTTTATATTAAATGTTAAGCAAAGCTAATCAATACTTTACATCTCTTCAGAATAGACTGCATCCTATATTAATTTTCAGGTTTTTTGAGATACACTATATTGCCAAATGTTTTGGGACATCTGCCTTTACATGCACATGAACTTTAATGACATCCCATTCTTAATGTGTATAATATGGAATTGGCCCACCCTTTCCAGCTATAACAGCTCCAACTCTTCTGGGAAGGCTTTCCACAAGGGTAAGGAGTGTGTTTATGGGAGTTTTTGACCATTCCTCTAGAAGTGCATTTGTGAGGTCAGGCACTGATGTTGGACAAGAATTCTCCGCCATAATTCATCCCAAAGTTGTTCTATCGGATTGAGGCCAGGACTCTGTGCAGTCCAGTCATGTTTCTCCACACCAAACTCACTCATCCATGTCTTTATGGACTTTGCTTTGTGCACTGGTGTGCAGTCATGTTGGAACAGGAAGGGGCCGTCCCCAAACTGTTCCCACAAAGTCTCCAAAATGTCTTGGTATGCTGAAGCATTAGGAGTATATTTCACTGGAACTAAGGGGCCAAGCCCAACCCTGAAAAACAACCCAACACCATAATCCCCCCTCCACCAAACTTTACACTTGGCACAATGCAGTCAGGCAAGTACCGTTCTCCTGGCAACCGCCAAACCCAGACTCGTCCATCGGATTGCTAGGCAGAGAAGCATGATTGGTCATTCCAGATATCACGTCTCCACTGCTCTAGAGTCCAGTGGCAGCATGCTTTACATCACTGCATCCAACGCTTTGCATTGCACTTGGTGATGTAAAGCTTGGATGCAGCTGCTCGGCCATGAAAACCCATTCCATTAAGCTCTCTATGCACTGTTCTTGAGCTTATCTGAAGGCCACACGAAGTTTGGAGGTCTGTAGCTGTTGAGGTCTGTAGCTGTGTGTGGATGAGTTGCTGTTGTTCCTAATTGGTTCCACTTTATAAAACCACTAACAGCTGACTGTGGAATATTTAGTAGTGAGGAAATTTCACAAATGACAACCCATCACAGTACCACGCTTCAATTCACTGAGCTCCTGAGAGATATCCATTCTATCACAAATGTTTGTAGTCTGCCTGCCTAGGTGCTTGATTTTATATACCTGTGGCCATGGAAGTGACTGGAAAACCTGAATTGAATGACTTGGAGGAGTGTCCCAAAACCTTTGGAAATATAGTGTATGTAAAATCTCAAGCTGCTTCATATTCACGATACTGTAGAAACTACACAGGCTATGTTCTAATGGCACTGTAATGCCATTATAGTCCACTAGATAGACAATTATATAACACTTGATATTACAAACAAAGAGTGACTGATTACGCCCTTATTGAAATGTATCTGTATCTGTGTATCAATTTTATAATTTAGTATGAAAAAACAAAAGGATTTTCTTAAAAGTAACATAAAATTAAAAGTTAAAAATATCAAATATCTACTCATCTCTGACATCTATACTCGTATACCCACACCAACTTGAAACACCTACCTACAGCGATAACACCCACAATAGGAATAAGTAGCAGCAGGAGCATGATTATCAGAGCCACTTTCGCTTCAGTGGCTACTCTATGCAAGATATCCACCAAAATCGCTAGACAATAAAAACAAAACAAATGTTAGTATATATTACACACAGTATAAAAACTAGTATAGCAAGTAAAGTATAGCAATTTTCGATTTAGGCATCATTCGTACAGTAGACTTTATCACATCATTTGCAGCAAGCAGCCATAGTAATTTACTCAGATGCTGATGTGATTTATTCAAAGCTGCACTGGAGAAGAGTATATATAAAAAATAAATAAATAAATAAATAAAAAAAAAAAAAATATATATATATATATATATATATATATATATATATATATATATATATATATATATATATATATATATAATTATATTATAATACAGCACCAGTGTCACACTCAAATCTTCTTTGCATGCATCATTCCAGGCTGTGCACATGACCATCACTTCTGCATTTCTATTGGAAATCAGTGGAAATTCCTGCTGGAGACATGAACATGTAAGTTTCCTGTGTTCTTTTAGTGATGTTAGAATGGATTCATGTGATGTTACATTTATGCTGTTTTGTCTGTAAATGTAAGATAAGATAAGATAAACATTTATTCGTCCCACAGTGGGAAAATTTCCACGTTACAGCAGCAACAAAAGAAGAAAAAATGTGACAATATGAAGCATAAAGATAAAGAAAAAATAAAAATAATAATAATAATATTAATAATTATAATAATAATTTCACAAAAACAAACAAACAAACAAACAATTGCACTTGGTCATTGCACATCTTAAATTGTTGTTATTGCACTGTTGTATTGCACAGAATTTTAATTATTGTAATTTCACAATTTAAGAATATCACATACAACAGTGTGTATTATGATGACAGGTTATTACAGTTAGAACACAGTATAAAAATCAGCATGAAAAAAATCAGTATGAACAGTGTGTATTATGGTGACTGGTTCACTGAGAGCAGCTCTGATTGTAAAGTCTAATAGCAGTAGGGAGAAAAGATGTCCTGTATCGCTCCTTCAGACATTTAGGATATAACATTTAGGATATAACAGGTATAACATGGGGCTCCCTTTTAGTTTCAGTGAAAATGTACAGCATTCGCTAATTAAATTGGAAAGCTTGATAAATAAATTGTATTCATGTTATGTGAAAAATTCAAAATCTGTAATGAGAACAGTTAGATGGGATTCAAAACATTTTCATGGTTTGTTTGTTTTCATTTTTATGTCAAAAAATCTAATTTCTTGTAACATGTGCTGTGCAATTTCCTGAGAATGTATTAGATAAAAAGTTTGTCTAATCCTGTCTTACTGCAACTGAGCCCCTGATTTGTGGGAACATGTAATATAACACCGTATGATCAATCAGGTAACATTCTGTATGCAGATACCCAGACCATTGCTTCATGGAATAGAAGCACATGATATTACATACTTATAAAAGATGGATGGTAATGGTGTGATGATTTCATGTATACTCACAAGAATACGCAACAATGGTTATCACAATGTACTGTAGTAGAATTGCCAAGATGGTAATTAATCGCTGGGGAAAATCTGCAATATAATAAATACACAGTTTGTACTGATTAGGCAAGTGTTTCCTAAATCCCACACATAGTCCACATTTTTACTAGGTCCTAGCTCCAAAAAGCGTATATAAAGTAATCAAAAGTACTGATGAACTGCTGAAGGTGTTTTTGGAGGTAGAAGAGAGTAACAGGTGGACAAAAGGTTGTATTAACTGTGGGAGAAATTCTAGGAGGGGTACAGATGAGGCATGAGTTTTAAGGACTTTATCAAACATTTCTGCACACATCCACCGGATTCACTAAGCATACAGTACTGTGATAAAGTCTTTTTTTCTATTTTATGCCTTTGCACCAAGAGATGGAGGTGTCTGTGCCTCCTTCTGAGAATGTTGTACCTAAGACTATTACACAGTGCTGTATGAGAATTCTTCATCTCACTTCAGTAATTCTTCAGCCAGATTTCTGGTCTCTACTCATTTCTCCACTTATAAAGCTCTTTCTGTCACAGTAAATGATAATGTGAAATAAAATATTTTAACCTACATTTGACATGTACACTCATAGACTGACACTCATAGACATAGACACTCACACACTTATTAGATATGTACTGAATATTTTTTTGCTGAACAGCATTAATAAATAGCACCTTTTGGTTTTCAGATGAAACATGGAATTTGCAAAGGCTGTCAAAATAGTGTATTTTGTCTTTTAACTTTATAATTAATTTTAATGCTAGCAATACTTAAAAAGTATTTCTTTCCTCCTCTGTTATGTAACATTACACAGTTTCATAAAGAAAATCAGACAAACTATTTGTTAAAAGATGATATTGAAAAAGTTTCTACTACATTTACCTCCTACCTCCAAAACAAACACATGGAGGGACTCTGCATTATTTTGGTATGGGTTTGGCACCATGAATAAACTGGAACATGGGCCTAATGACCCAGCAGTGAGAATTTAAATATGGACCTTTTCTAATAATATCCATCACTGATAAGTTCTCATGGGATACTGAGCATCAAGTCATACCTTGAAATGTTTTCAAATGAAGAGCAATCCAAAGTAGGGAGAGGATCCGAACAAAATTAAGGGCTGAACAAGTTGCTGCTTCAGTAAAAATCCCTGGAGGACGGATGGATGGATGGATGGATGGATGGATGGATAGATAGATAGATAGATAGATAGATAGATAGATAGATAGATAGATAGATAGATAGATAGATAGATAGATAGATAGATAGATAGATAGATAGATAGATAGAGAAACACGTTTTTCAGTCAATCAAGAAATTGTTAGACCAACATCCCACTGGGTTATGGTCATATTAATTACTCTTTACTCTAGAACTGTACCAAACAACCTAGAATTGATATAAATGTCAATTATTAATAACATATTTGAGTTATAAAATTTCCTTTAATGTTTAATATTTTAAATGTTAGTGGTATGACTAAATTTATTTCTTTCATCTATCCTCTTTGGCAGTACAGCAGTGCATTCTCTATAATAATTCTGATGGAGATGGGGTTAAACAAGAGGTTAAATATCCTCAGGTTACAAACGTAACCCCAGTTCTCTGGTCGCATGAGTGAGGTGTGTTTGTATTGCCCCTGGCAGAGGTGATGTGTGCATCATGGAGGTTGGAACTACTCCTGCAAAAATATCTACACAATCAAGATAAGCTCACCTCTTTCTCACCCTGCCTAAGGAGAGTGGTTCAATGAGATGTTTATTCATGCTAGTAGAGAACTGGACCATGGTCATAATACAAATTTCTTTTTCCAGTATTTGTTTAAGACAAAATATTGTGAGTTCCATCATAAGTATTGTGGATTTAGTCAAAACCTCAGGTCAGTATGTGGCCATTTCCCTACTGGAGTGGGTGTACAAGCCTGGAGACCCTTTTAGGAAGGTGATAGTATACCGTCCAGAATCCAGTATGAGACATAGTCTTTCATGATCAGTCTGCCAATGATACAAACTGCTTTTCGGATTTATCTCGCTGTCCTGTCAACAACCAGTGGAGTGAGCAGAGAGCATTGGATTGTTCCTGCTCTTCAGAAGCAACTGGCATGCCAGTGATGTGCTGATAATTTTTGGGAAAAATGTAGTATAAGATTCCAGTAGAAACTAAGCCTCTACCTGTAGAAAATGCATTCATGATGATAAGGTTACAGTCATAATTACCAGCGTATATATCACTAATGCAATTTGCTGAAGCCAGTGCTGGCACCATCACCATTTTCAAAGAAAATTTAACATCTAAATAATCTAGAGGCTTGAATAAAGATTCTGATAATACCACCAGCATCATATCCAAGTCCCTGATCAGAGATTTAAATATAGAGTGGGGTTAAGAAGCCCCTTTCATGAATCAGCAAATGAGGGAATGTCAGACACTGGTGTATTCCTAACCCTACATAACAAGGCAAAATGGCAGCCAGGTATACAATGGAATGGAAGAGGAGGCTTTGACCTTATCTACCAGTTTCTGTAGAAACAGGACACAGAAAGGCAAATGAGCCTGAGGTCACATACTCTTCCTCAAACAGGTTTGATTTGCAGTTATAGATTGATCTCATAGATGAGGTGCTTGCTTTCTGAATGGTCATGAAAACTCTATCAAGTAGCCAGACTGTGGTCAGATTTAATCTCTCACACATTCCCAGATGTGTTACAAAAAAACTTGTGTGTACTTGTCTTGTAGAAGAGTATAAGAGTACAGTTGTAAACACTGTAACTGTGAGAAACAATATTTACCATCAGTGACACCCCAGAGGATGAAGACAATGGACATAGTAATGTTAGGACAAAGGATATGTGCACACTGTATAGCTAATGCTCTTCTGCTGTCATCTACAAACAAATAAACAAAAAGAACATTTGCATTATTTTTACTTTGAGTTAAAATGTAAACTTACCAAACTTCATTAAATCAAAATCATAAGTCATAAAATGATAAAAAGACCAGACTTACCTTTCTTTTTATAACATGTATAAGATAGGCAGCCTAGTATAAGTGATCCGATTACAAATCCAAGTATACACAAAATGATAATTGCAATATGCAGGAAGGAAAGACCTGTGTGGCACAAACACCACAATTAGTAGGGCCATTTTTTTCTTTCTTTAGAGTAGTGCACACAACACAATCTTAGCACTGTTGCTCCACATCCAACTTATTAAGACATCAGCTCTGCTACATCTGTACATGTTTTCTGTATAAAAATTCAGTGACTTACCCAGCTGCTGTACCTCCACAGTTGTGTTAGCTGATAATGCCCCAGAGAACGCTAAACACATATACAGCCCTTTGTCCTCCGTTTGGACATTCTTCAGTCTCATAGAGAAGTTTCCTTTGTTTCTGTCTTCAGCACTGAAGAATTCTACTCTGCCCATGTATCTCTCACCAGTCAACTCTATCAGGATCTGACCCTCTTGATAAAGCAGCACTAAGATATCTTCATCCATTTTCTTCCATGACACCTCTTCTATATTTTCTGGTGGGACATACGAGTCTACAGAGCAATTCAGAGTGATATCTTCACCCACATACACAGATATAACATGGGCTCCAGACACAATCAAACGCTCTGAAATGAGAATTGTTTAAAATTTTGATTATACATTAAGACAATAATAATAACTAGACATGTACATCTCCTGAAGAAAATGTGAGTGGTGCTTGCCATGGCAAAACTCGTCCGTGATGAATTTCCCCTCATTGTGCTGAACGGTTTGATATGTCACATGTGTATATTGCCCTAATTTTGCGATTTCCCATAATTCCTGGGGGTGTCATCTGACGTCACGTGACGTCATTTTGACACACGTCATTCAATTCCCCTCATTGGATTGAGTGTTTTGATATGTCACATGTGTATGTAGCTGTAATTTTGCAATTTCCCATAATTCCCGTGGGTGGGAGTCACGTGACATGATGTGATGTCAACCGGACACACGTCACTCACTTCCCCTCATTGTGCTGAGCGGTTTGATACATCACATGTGTATGTTGCAGTAACATTAGCATCAACGTTAGCATTAATGTTAGCATTAGCATCAACGTTAGCATTATCGTTAGCATTAGCATCAACATTAGCGTTAGCATTAATGTTAGCATTAGCATCAACGTTAGCATTAATGTTAGCATTAGCGTTAGCGTTAGCATTAATGTTAGCATTAGCATCAACATTAGCATTAGCATTAACCTTAGCGTTAGCATTAATGTTAGCATTAGCTTTTGCATTGACATTAGCATTGGCATCAACATTAGCATTAGCATCAACATTAGCATTAGCATTAATGTTAGCATTAGCATCAACATTAGCGTTAGCATCAATGTTAGCATTAGCGTTAGCATTAGCGCTAGCATTAGCATCAACATTAGCATTAGCGTTACCTTTAGCATTGGCATTAATGTTCGCGTTAGCGCTAGCGTTAGCATTAGCATCAACATTAGCATTAGCGCTAGCATTAGCATCAACATTAGCATTAGCATGAGCATTAACAATAGCATAAGCATTAACCTTATCATTAGCCTTAACATGAGCATTTAACATAGGGTGCCAATACTTTTGTGATGTCAAAACTTTTGGAACTCTCCACCATTTATAATGGAGGTCTATGGGACAAAATTCCACTTTGAGCTTCCTTACCGGGAATACCGGAGTTCCGATCGCTTATAAAAGTCATAGAACATCTTTCCCGAACAAGCCGCACGATTTGACACCTCATTCGTGGGTCTACGACAAACGGTGCGGGACTAGTTAGCGGACAAAATTTGTACGGAAGAAGAAGAAGTATGAGGAATAGTAATAGTGATGCTTTGCATAGCAAGCACCACTAATAATAATAATAATAATAATAATAATAATAATGATAATAATGTCAGGAACAGCTGGACAGCTGTGACACAATAGACACACTCGAGCAGGCTTCCGAGGTTTGCACACAATAGACACACACAAAGAATGCTCATGTGTGTCTATTGTTTTTTACCCTGCCTATTGTTCTCTAGCCTGTTGTGTCACCTGTTCCTAATTAACCATAATGTGTAGCCCTATAAATAGAGATCCTGCTGTTCATTTCTTTCTTTCTACCTGTCCCATGGTTACTATGTCAAGTTTTGTTTTGTTTGCCATGTTTAGTTAAGTTTTGGTTTTGTTTTAGTTTATCACGTTATGTCTTAGAGTTAGGTTTGTCTTCCCCATTTCTTGTGTTTATGTAAATAAAACAATGCTTCGCTGAATCCCGCATATGGGTCTGTTTTCCATGGCATGCCGGTGCATGCACCACCACAGAGGTGACAAATAATAATTGACCAAGTTTTAAAAATCAAGAATTTTTACAGAACATTATATGAATTAGGTGAAAGTCTTTACCTACCAATCTCCTTTATTTCAATCAGAGTTTCACCAGAATCCAGCTTTGTGTAAACAGCACACTTATAAACTCCTGCATCTTTATTAGTCACATCTGTAAGGAGGAGGGAGAAGTTTCCATGAGTGATCTCCTTAGGAAAAAAATGAGCTCTTTCATGATAAAGCTGGTTCTGAGACTCTGGTCGACTCTCTCCATCCTGCCACAAGTGCACTAGAGTTTCACTGTCACTTCTTTTCCACTCCACTTCCAGATCTTCCAGTGGTACAGAAGTTT
Source organism: Hemibagrus wyckioides (assembly GCF_019097595.1). Lineage (NCBI taxonomy): Eukaryota > Metazoa > Chordata > Actinopteri > Siluriformes > Bagridae > Hemibagrus > Hemibagrus wyckioides. The sequence continues at coordinate 19,934,130 of NC_080722.1, read as the reverse complement.
CTACAAAGCAGGGCAGCATCACTGAGTCTCCCAGCTGAACAATGAGAGGACCAGGTGGACCATGGACATGGAACCCTAAAGTAAATAAAAACACTGTTAAAAGTAGCTGACCTAATGTATTAACTGCTGTTCAGGTCAACATGTCTCAGTATAGTTTGTTCTTCCCAACATTTTGTGGCTTTCCTTCATGTAGGCATTACCAGATTCCTTTTGCCTTTCAAAAAAACATTCCACTAGGTAAATGCAAGCACACTACTGCCCACAGAACCAAAAGATCAGAGGGTGGAGTCCGATCTGATCCGCCTGATGTTACTTGGGTGAAGTCAAACCAAAAGTCAAGGCATAGTAGGTAAGTCAGTGTTCTTCAGGTTGGATATGTGTTTATTATTCTGTGTTGTACAGCACCTCTTTGGTTAAAGTTAGAGTTAAAAATTAGGGTTAGGTAATAGGATTAGAGTTTGGCTTGTCAGAGGAGTCAGATCAGGTCCAGTTCCAACCAAGATTGGGTTACTCTAAATTACCACAGTTGTGAATAAGTATGTGTGTGTGATCCACTGATGGACTGCAATAACCTGAATGAAACGTGTTAAAGCTCAGTTTTTTTGCTCCTGAGAGGCACATGGAAAAGAGTTTGCCCCACTGACTTGAGGACTGGAGATCCTAAAGATATCACTATCTATTTATCATGACAGTAAAATCGGCTGTGTTCTGGGGGCAGGATTGGTGGTGTTACTCTCTTCCTTAACATTCAGATTGATATTAGCCAATCCCTGGAAGTTACTAGTTTTGTAATAGGGAAGAGCTAGCTGGTGAGTGGGAATTGGCCAATGAACAAATTAGCAGAATATGGGGTTAAAAAATATAATCAACTGTATCAGCATCTAATCGCAAGTCTGCACTGGAAAACATATTTTAGGACATATATTATAATTTCACAAATAATATTTTTACTATCACACACATCACCATCTCTCTAACTATGTCCTCTGTTTCATTGTCTTAAACTGTCACATCATCGCTGAGATCCCTTCATACCCCATTTCCCATCAGCATCACCAACTACATGTCATGAGACTGTCTTGTGTTCAAGTTCACCAGATTTCTAAATAAACACGCCTGTTCATAATAACACACACCCTTAAACCCAAACTTTCTAATAGTAATTGTGACGACTCACTCCTAGCATTTCAACTATTTTGATTCATTTGATTCATTCAGTTTCCAAACATTTTGATTATGTAATTTGTTTTTCTGATTTTAATTATTTTAATTCTGTTTGCCCTGGTTAAATGTAAAATACATTTGTACGTACAAACGTACAAATGTATTTTAGAAACGTACTTAAATAAGTATTTACATATTATAGAAATGTATTTATAAATGTATATTTTTTGCTTCCTGGTTCAGGTTAGTCTGCAGTTTTCCAGACGAACTGTTACAAGGTGAATCGGGAAAAATAAAACCTACACTGCATTTCAGCTTCATATAACTAGAAGTGAATTCACAGAGCACTAACAAGCAGAATAATACTTTACATTACCGTCACAGATGAACACTAACAGCATCAGATACAAGTACATTTTCAGAGCAGTCTCCATTCCTGCGAAGAAGAAACTTTCTCTTTCACTTTCACTTTTCGGGTCACGTGGGTAAAGAGAAGCTCCGTGAACCCCGCCCCCTCCCCCACCATCTGAGCACATTGTACAAATACTTATAGTGTTAATCATATTCACATTTTCTGTAAACTTTAATGAACGGGTTAAAGTTTAATCAGTCTTATAATCCTTATGAAGCTGTGTGAAACGGTACATTCGTCTCTCTTAGTATGAGGTTGTATAACTGTATTGTAGCTCTGCCGTGTACAAAATACAATTTTAATTTATTAATAATTATTAATATTCGACATTTCAAATCAATTCACTGAAATTTTAATTAATCCCCGCAAAAGGGCTTTTTTACCAGTATAAAAATAGACTATAGTCTTTTGATCAGACAAAAGTTATAGACATCTAGTTATAGACGGTTTTTTCCTTTTCGTTTTTTTTTTATTTAGGAATGAGCTTTCTTCGTTTTCCCTTGGCAAAAAAACTGTTAATGATAATGATCATAATTTATAATTCATTGTAATGCAGGGACGATTCTATGATTATCATTAATTAATTAATTAATTAATTAATTAATTAAAATAAAGGTTTGACTAACAGGGTAGGATGGTAAACTTATTGCAGCATTCCACTGTATTGCATAGATGTGTATAACATTTGAGAACTGAATAAGCCAAAGATCTTCCTGATCTCTCTCTCACACACACACACACACACACTTGTCCTCTGATCCTCGCTCTGCGACGCCACGGTCTGCGGATTGAAGAACGTCCTGAAAGACGGGGAGGAGCCGAAAGTCTGCCGGAGTTTCATATGAAATTTAAAGAGGACTGAGGCGATCACCAATTTGTGTACAGTTTATGGATTTTTAAAAAATGGCCTAGCGACCCCCATGTTGTAATGTATAATTATGAGCTGTTTTTTCTCTACATGACATGACACCTTATGTGGCACACAATTTCAAGTCATTTGTCTAAGCCTACTTTAAAGGCAAAAATAAAATAGTGGCTCTGTAATGTTTCTTACTGCTCAGCTCGACACTGCATGAAGTTCACAAGTGTCCTGTGACCAGGACTGTAACCAGACACCGAGTCCTCCAGATGTACACCATAATGCCAAAAGTTTTGGGACACCCCTCCAAATCATTGGTATGCTTCAGCATACCAAGACATTTTCAACAATTCCATACTCCCAACTTTGTGGGAACAGTTTGGTGATGACCCCTTCCTGTTCCAACATGACAGCACACCAGTGCACAAAGCAAGGTCCATAAAGGCATGGATGAGCGAGTTTGGTGTGGAGGAACTTCACAGAGTCCTAATCTCAACTCGATAGAACATCTTTGGGATGAATTAGAGCGGAAACTGTGAGCCAGATTTTTGCGTCCAACATCAGGTCAACTCCATGTTACATTCATGTGCATGTAAAGGCAGACGTCCAGTTTTGGCCTGGCTCACAGTCTGCACTCTAATTCATCCCAAAGGTGTTCTATCGGGTTGAGGTCGGGACTCTGTCCATGCCTTTATGTACCTTGCTTTGTGCACTGGTGCGCAGTCACGTTGGAACGGGAAGGGGTCATCCCCAAACTCAAGCTTCAGTGTGTTATGAGATGCTTTTTTGCTGACCACAGTTGTAGAGTGATTATTTGCGTTACTGCATCCTTCCTTTCAATTTAAACCAGATCCCAAATCACTGAGATCACATTTCCTCCCATTTTTGTTTGTTGTGAACCTTAACTGAAGTTCATGCTGTGTATCTGTGTGATATTAATGCATTGCTCTGCTGCATCCTGATTGGCTGATTGAATAACTGCATGAATCAACTGCGATTGGCTAGCTGTGACTGGCTAGCCTAATGTTAGTGCCTGTACTGTGTATGATTGACAGTATGAAACAGCATCAACTTCTTGAAAGGGGTTTTCATGTTAAAAAAAAAGATAAGATAAGATAAGATAAGATAAGATAAGATAAGATAAGATAAGATAAGATAAGATAAGATAAGATAAGATAAGATAAACCTTTATTATTGTACAGTAAAACATTCATCAATTTCATCATTCACTCTTTTCTTATATATTTTGTCTGATGCTCCTTCCTGCCACTAGAGGACAATAAAGATCTAACAACGATTAATCAACGTTTTGTCTAGAAATGCCACATTTTAACAAGTGATTTGTGAGGAATTCATATCAAAATCGTCCATCGTAATGCTACACGTTATTCCTCTTGTAGTTGGAAGGTCTGAATATTTTTATATTTAATTCCTTTTTTTGTGTGTGTAAGTTAAGGGGCAGGGTTTGTACAGAGGAAGTGATGATGTGTGTTTAGTGGTGTGTATAATAAAGATATGTGTCTATATTTGTAGCCCTGCGATGGACTGGTGACCTATCCAGGGCGTACCCCTGCCTTTCCCTGTGCTGGGATGAGCTCCAGAAAATCCCTGTGACCCTAATTAGGAATAAAGCGGGTATAGAAAATGGATGGATGGATAATGTACAGGAAGGACCGACTGCCCCTGAGCTCACGTGTATCATCCGTATCGCTGTATGTGGTGTTCACCTGGGATTTGTGAAGCGTTGCTTTATCAGCTTGCTTCAGCTTTATGCCTTAATTTTGTGTCAAATGAAGAACCAGCATCACCATGGATGATGATCTGCTGTGCTGTGAGACAGTGGTCACGTCCTGAGTGTCCTGTATCTTAATTTATATCATTGTAGAACACATGTATAGCTGCAGCAGATGAAAAATGTCAGAATTTAGATCTTTTTGTTATTTTTATTTTTTTTAACTTAATCAGACGTGGAAGAGCTGTGGGAGCTTTTCTCATTAGAATCAGACGTTTTCCTGCAGTAACAAGCAGATTTTCTCATGATAACACATTGTGTGTCGTAGCGAGGTGCTTCTCTTGTGGCAATTAAGCTTCATGTCTGATAATAATGAGGCACTAATGGTCTTTTTTCCCTGTGTGGCAAAAGTACGCTTTTGTTCGCAATTCTTGTTCTTGTTTTTTTTTTTTTTTAAAGTTCCAAACTGTACATGAACGTGTGAGAAACATCTTCATTCCAGTGCACAGATGTATTCATGCTCATCAAGTCATAAATGACCTGTTAGTGACTGGAAATATCACATTCCTTCTGTGTGAGACTGTGTGTGTTGGAGACTGTGTGTGTGTGTATGTGTGTGTGTGTGTGAGATTGTTCATTCAATTCAATTCAATTTTATTTGTATAGCACTTTTAACAATGGACATTGTCTCAAAGCAGCTTTACAGAACATAAGAAACAAAAAACAAAAAAAGCCTTTGACACCCGAGAGTGTGATTATAAACATGGGCATCGCAAGGCCATTTTTAGGGGGGCTTTAACATTTCTTATTTCTTATTTTTATGAACATTTCTATTAAATGAAGCCCTTAACACATATGAAAGGATAGTCTACTTTGTAAAACAATCATGTTGTTTCTGTTCTCACTTGAAAACTTAACTTTCAATATAAAACATGTTACAGTGCATGTAGCATTAACTACCATACAGTTATATGAACAGAAATGATTAAAGACAGTGACATACAGTGACTTCAAAAACTTTGTCCCTTCTTCTCACAGGCTGCTTCAATTTTGCTTTTTTATTTTTATTTTTTTTAACTTTTGAAAGTGAATCACAACACCTACATAGTCTATTCCATTTTCCAGCCTCATAATGGTGTTGTTTATATTGCTAATATGGATAGTCAATGTAAGTTTAAAGTTATATGTTCTTTTCTGGTTAAATATTTCTGTACTGGCCAAATTGTGATGGCTAGATGACTGGATCAGAGCATCTCCAAAACTGCAGCTCTTGTGGGGTGTTCCCGATTTGCAGTGGCCAGCATCTGTACAAAAGTGGTCCAAGGAAAGAACAGTGTTGAACCAGCGACAGGGTTCAAGGCTCACTGATGCACATGGAGAGCAAAGGCTGGCCCGTGTGATCCAATCTAACAGACAAGCTACTGTTGCTCAAATTGCTGAAGAAGTTAATGCTGGTTCTGATAGGAACAGGTGTCAGAATACACAGTGCATGACGGGTCAGGGCTGTTTTGGCAGCAAAAGGGGAACCAAAACAATATTAGACAGGTGGTCATAAGGTTATGCCTGGTCGGTGTACATAATAGAAGAAAACACACTTCCTGCTGTGGAGGTTAGGTGAACTGCAAACATTTTAATTTTGTCTGTATCTTGCTTATTTTGTTTGCTCATGCGTACACTTTGTGAGTGCTCAACTTTTAAAATTACCTCAGAGTACTTGTTGATTTAGTATGAGGGAGAGAAAAACTCTTATGCACCGCTAATACAAAGTGAACTTTCAACGCCATTTTAACTAGCATCTGTGGAAATACATTCACTGAACAACCTCTTGACTCTTTGGGACTTACCATCTTTTTGAGGTAAGTTGTCTTTTACTCAGGCTTTTTTTTGAGATGCTTATAACGTTAGCTTACATTTGCTAGATTAAGTTACGAGTTATATTAACATTTACTTTCTTGTCTTCACTTGCAAAGGGCTAGTTGAGGTTGTTCCCAACCAATTGGATGGAGAAGAATAACAATTAGCACTTTTTAAGACCATTATTGGATGGTACCGGCTGGTGTGCTGTTTATTCTTTTCTACCTGTGTCTTCTTTGAAGGCAAATCCTGTTATGCCTCAAGGCAGTTCATGCTGATTATTGATTACAAAATTGTGAACAACAATTTTTTTTCAGCAAAAGTTGAAAATACATAAAACACAAACCTCAAACACAAACACAAAACATCCTCACCCTCATCTCAGATCTCTCTGATTATGAATGGAGAAATACATGTTAAATATGGACCTGTCCAATGTTTTAATGTTTAAGACTAACCACTAATAATATTTTTTTTTGTTTTTTTAGTTAGCTTTAGTGTTTTAATAAGCATTGTTTTTGGTTCTGTGAAATTTATGTCAACTCACTTGCTGCACATTTTGCCGAAGGTACTAATACCTAATTAGATTACTTGAAGCATAAGGACAAGGTAACTATCTGTACACTGAGGTAAATAAACTTGCTTCTGGAGAGGATTTGAGCCTTTGTTCCAGAGACAATTCCAGAGACAGAGACTAGTCTGAATTGTGTGACAGTTCAGACTAGGTTAAAGGCTGGTGGCATTTGGTCACCCAAATGAGGATGGGTTTCCTTTTGAGTCTGGTTCCTCTCAAGGTTTCTTCATCATACTTGCCACAGTCGCCTCAGTCACCTCAGGATTGCCCACTTGGGATAACATATCTAGGACTGTTTATGTTTGTTGTTTTCTTATGTTGTTTCTTATGTAAAGCTGCTTTGAGACAATGCTCTTTATTAAAAACGCTATACAAATAAAATTGAATTGAATTGAATTCAGTTGCTAAGATCTAAGTATGTCCTTTAAGGTAAGCAAACTGACCACAAACACATCCTAAATTTGTCTTAATTTTCTGAATATACTACTATTGTATAAGCCATCCTGTCATCATAAAAAGTGTCAAAGTTGAAGTGTTTCACTTCTGCAACATTTCAGGTATGTATTTAACTCCTGTGAGCGGTTATAGACTTGGAGGAAACAAATTGCTGCCCACTGGGATGCCCTTCATGAGATTCTAAATTATTTAAATTCCAAGAAACAAGGTATTCCGGTATTTATGAGTTTTTCGGATTTGTTTGCCTGTGTTTATTGATTTCCGAACTTTGCCACCCAATTTGTCTATCTGGTAATAAATCTGCTTATGGATCCAAGATCCTCTGCCTCTGGATCCTTACAGAATACTTTGTCTGAAATGGTTCCAGCAGAGAATGCTCAAATTCAGGCTGTGGTAGCTTACCAAAGAGCAATCATCTGGGCGTATCAGGAGCAACTAGCAGCCTTACAAGCCGCCAATGAACAGCTTTAACAACCCAGACTGCATATAGTGGGTGGAATGATGCAGCTCTCCTGGCGGTCTTCCGTGAGGGGCTTCGTCCAGCTCTGCAGGCTGAAATGGTGTGCTGAGACACTAACACCACCTTGTCTCAATATATATCCCCGGGGCCCCCCGACTGGACAAACTTCTCCGCCAACAATGCCCTGGTGTCTGTCCTTGTGCAGAGACCTGGTTTCGAGTGGAGTATTTAAGCCCAGGGAGGAGAGGCCAGAGCCCATGCAACTAGGTCAAACCTGAGCGACAGCATCAGGCCCGTCTCCAACTATGCTTCTACTGTGGAGGCTCAGGCTTCTGTCTGCCCCGAGAGGTGGGGGGAATTTGTCTATATTCACACTTGACTCTGCCTGTACAGTTGCACTGTGCTAGAATTGGCATCCTCTCAGCCTTAGTAGACTCCAGAGTGCCCATCAACCTGATTGACTACCATATTGTGGAGGAACTGGGCCTACCCACCCTGCCTTGTATCACTTCTCTCCGAGTTACAGCCATGGACAACCAACCCTTCAGGAAGGGCTTCACAACTCTCCAGACCATCTCCATCACACTCCTACTAGGGCTATTTCACACCGAGGAGTTCTCATTATATGTCACCTAGGCTTCCCCTGGTTTCAGCTCCACAACCCACACATGTCCTGGAGAGAGGGAGAACTGATCCACTGGTCACCCTACTGCCTGAACCACTGTTTCAAGAACCTTGTCTCATGCCCCTGCCTTGCCACCGCCACTAAAAGTCCAGTAAGCTCAGGATCCTTGAACCTCCCACAGAAATACCAGAGGTGTTCAGCAAGAAAAAGACTACCCAACTTCCCCCCAGTCGTTCCTGGGATTGCGCCATAGATCTGCTGCCCAATGCCATGCCGCCCAAAGACAGAATTTATCCCCTCTCTCTCCCAGAGAATAAGGCCATAGAGGAGTATATTGAGGAGGCCCTGGCTATGGGATACATGAGTCCCTCAACCTCTCCTGCAGCCACGAGGTTCTTCTTCGTCAAAAAGAAAGATGGAGATCTCTGGCCCTGCATTGACTTTCGGGGTCTGAATGCACTCATGGTGAATTTTCGCTATGCCCTACCATTATTCCTGGCAGCCTTGGAACAACTAAGGGTGGCATGAATCTTCTCCAAACTGGACTTACATAGTGCTTATAACCTGGTGCGCATCAAAGAGGGGGATGAATGGAAGACAGACTTTCATACCACGAGAGGGCACTATGAGTACCAGATTATGCCATACAGGCACACCAATGCTCCTGCTGTCTTTCCAGCTTTCATCAATGAAATATTCAAAGACTTGATTAACAAATATGTCATCACATTATCTTAATCTACTCCGCCACCTATGGCGATCACGTGCATCATGGCTTTTACACCATAAACTTTATGTGAAAGCTGAGAATTGTAAATTTCATAAGGATACTATCACATTCCTGGAATATGTTATTTCACAGAGGGGAGTAGAAATGGACTTTAGTAAGTTTCGAGCCATGGCAGAGTGTCCAGAACCCACAATCAAGGAGTTGCAGCATTTCCTGGGGTTTGTGAATTTCTACTGGTGGTTTATCCAGAACTACAGCTTCATAGCCAACCCACTAACTTCTCTTCTGCAGGGGAAGCCCAAACGACTGCTCTGGACTGATAAAGCCAGAACTGCTTTCGAACATCTTAAAAAGAGCTTTACCACAGCCCCCACTCTCAAACAACCTGACCCAAGCCTTCCATTTATTGTGAAGGTTGACACCTCCAGTTGTGGCATAGGAGCTGTTTTGTCACAGTGCTACGGGGACCCTGGAAAATTGTACCCATGTTCATATTTATCCCATAAGCTGACTTTGGCAGAAAACAACTATGTATCTACCACACTTCATCCCCGAATATTACAATGAGTACACGCAGCTCCTAGTTCGGGCCTTCAGCATTCACCTTAATATATCCCTGATACTGAACAAGGCCTGGGGAACCATCTGACATACCCTTGGTGGATGACTGGGTCCATCGCAGCCAAGAAGTCACATCTTGGACATATTTTTGGGACATATCTAACACCACCAAGGAAGGAACACTTCCGGAGTTTTAGGACATGTAAGCAGCGTGCATGCTACATACAACACTAAGTATTGTTTCTTGTGAGACTTACCAAGCCATACGATTTCCTGCCTTTGTTTGGATTATTGTGAATGAGCTCTGCTTTGTTTTCCAGTATTTACGAGTTACGGTTTTGCTATTTCAGATTTGTTTGCTTGTGTTTATTGATTTCCGGTTTTGACTCTTTTCTGCGTGTTTCCTGTTTCCAAACTTTGCCTGCTGATTTGTTTATCTGGTAATAAATCTGCTTATGGATCCTAGGTCCTCCAGCACTGGTGTTTCCTTACAAATGTATAATTCATTGAAGCAAAGTTTAACAACTTTGAACCACTTCTTGAAAAATTAGAAGGCTGTTTATCTCTGTGTTGGCAACATGTTCAATCACTGCATCACTCTAACATTTGATTTGTGTATCTTTTCTGGCTGCAAAGAGGATCATGATCCCAGAGTGGACAGCATGCGAGTCCTCAAGCTAAGCTAGGTTCCAGTTTCTCAAACATCATGTCCATGTCTATCCCATCCCTCTTGTTCAACAAGGGCAAGTAAGCCCTGATACACAATGTTTATTCATTCCACAATGGATTATTCATCATATGGACACATGCTGTTTTTTCAAAATTTCATTACTAATTTGTGACTATATTGGACAAGGTATTAAATCAGTTCAAGCTGTTTTCTTGAAGTCTGACAATGATATTTTTGTGCCTTGGTTTACAATGGGCCTTATTCACTTAGTGTAGTAATTTATCATAAGCAGCTGTTGACAGTAAAAGCTATGCCAACCAACTGTAATGCATTATGTGTTGTACTGTATTTTTTACAGTGAAATTCTGGCAACTACAGCTGCTGGTAATTTACCATAAATTTGAACTTAAAATAAAATACCATAATATAATATACGCTTGTTTTTATCTGAGAAAGACTGTAATTAGGTATACAGTATATCGCTTATTTTACAGTAGTTTACCATAAACAGGTTTACATTCTGTCTGTATTTTAACAGTAATTTTTTGTAAAACGAACAAGTTTTCAACTGTGAAATTTATGGTTGCAAATAAAGCATTCCGTAAAGTGCTGAACAGTGTCACTGTTCAATTTACTGTGAAGTTCTGGTAATAATAAATAAATCATTGCTTTCAAATAATGATCTCGTTTTCACAATTTAATCACATTATTAATCACATAATTAAGTGATTAGGAACCTGTTCCCCTAGCTGCCTTAATAAGTTTTAATATAGTTTATTTAGAATTAGGTATTAGAAACATTGCAGGGAACAAAAATGAAAACTTTCATGTAAGTAACATCACCTAAAATTGCTTAAGCAAAATTTGTATTATTTTGTTTAAAATGTCCTTAACTGTTTAATAACATTATTAAGAACCAAATATTAGAACCCAAACCTGAACAGGCCTAATTTCCTGTACAGAATTAATTACTTCCTGTATGTCTGGCTATAAAAAAGAAAAGAATATCTGATATAGCTGTTTTTGTTATTGATGTTTTTTTTTTTGTTTTTAAGGATGATCCATGTAGAAAGTGTTTTCTGTGAGCAACAAATCACACAAAGTGTGACAAATCACACTGCAAAGTAAAACTAAGCTCTGATACTGAAAACAATTATCCAGGTTTCAGCTGAAATACAGTATTTGGTTTTATTTCTAATCACACTTTCAGTGTAGTCTCTCATACATAAAGAACTTTATTCAACATTATTTTATTTAACTTTAGCTGGTTCCTGACTAAAGAGAAGCGTCATGTTATGTAGGGTCAGGAAACGTTAAATATCGTTTCTGTTCATAATGAAGAAAAATGAAGAATAAATCTTTCTGAATTATTTTAATATAAATCTAATATCAGTGTGTTAGAGGCCTTCCTAAGAGAAGACATGGTATTAATTGCAATAACTGTAGTAAACATTTGTAGTCAGAAATGAAAAAAATTTGACTAACGAAACAGAATAGTAATGAATTTATTTGTTTCATTATTATTATAACAAACCTGGAAGCACTGTGTTCACATGACTGAATATATTATAGGACCAGTACATGAGATTTGGCAACAATAACAAGCAACATGCAACATTTTTGTTATACGGAATGTATTTCTGTTACACTGAATACTACTCTGTACTCACAATTAGATTCATTTATTCATATATGCCACATTTTACATAGAATATACAAAGAATTCAGTGTTTTAAGACACAGCACATCATGATTCCTGCTGCTTTTTAGATTCTTTTGAAATGCAGAAGAACCAATATATATATATTAAGGCTGGGCAAAAGACTACCCACCTATCTATCTATCTATCTATCTATCTATCTATCTATCTATCTATCTATCTATCTATCTATCTATCTATCTATCTATCTATCTATCTATCTATCTATCTATCTATCTATCTATCTAAAATGAAAATGTCCATGTAAAAGTTCGGTGCCTTTCTCAGTGTCATTGACACTTTACACCTTATTTGAAGTTTGAAAAGTATACAGTGACATTTCCTGTGTTCCTGTACTGAACATTATACACAATTATAGACATACTTTTTTTTTTTACTTTCACATCCCTCACACATCACAGGTGAATCTGACAGATGATTAAACAATACAAGAAATGTTTTTAATGCCAGACTGAGTTTAAATCCTAATCTTTATCCTACAATATGTTTTAAAATAGGCAATAACATAAAATCCTGTCATAATACCTGGCAATTAAATAATAAAAACGATTAGAATGATAAAGCACACATGAAGACAAGAGATTCAAGTATAACACAAAGGATTGTTAAATAAATAAATAAATAAATAAATAAATAAATAATGTGTATTAAAAAAATTAAATATAAAAATATAACACATCTTTAAAATAAATCTCTAAGGGGATCAAACTAGTGCATTCAGTTACTTACAGTTATGGGGAAAAAGGACACCTTTCTTCAATTCTATATTTTTATTTATCAGGACCTAAACAATAATTGTGTGGTTCTCACCAACTTCTATAAAGAAACTAATAACCTCAGGTACTGTACTCATTTTATACCCCAAAAATACATACACCTTTCCTACCTGCACCATTAATAAGAGAGTAATTAGCAGCCAGGTTTCGAATGAAATAAACAAAATTAGTTCATCATCATGAAGTGTGACTATGTCTGTAAAAGCAGAACTTTGGGCAGTTTGGTGTACAGGATCACTCGTGTGTGTGTCTACATCATGCCAAGAAGAAAGGACATCAGCCAGGACTCAGAGAAACTGTTGCTGCTCATCAGTCTGTGAATGATTATAAGGCCGTCTCTATATAATTTCAAATTCATCATTCTACAGGACTGTTTACATGTGGGGAGATACAGCTGCTCTTCAATACTGCTGCTCTGTATATCTGAGGAGTGAGCGTCTCAGCAAATTCAGTCCAAGCTCACACTGTTTAATTCTCAGACATGTAAAGAAAACCCCAAAGCAACATCTTAAGCCTCTGTAAGCAGATTAAACCAACTGTGAAGCATGGGGGGATGATGATTTGGGCTTGCTGATCTACAGGACCTGGAACTCATGCAGTCAGTGAGACAGTTGATGAAGTCCACTTTATTACCAGAATATTCTTGAGAAATTTGAGATCATCTGTCCAGCAGTTTAATCTGAGCTTTCAGGTCATGAAACAGGACAATGATGCTAAATGTTCAGAATGTTGGTTCATGTTTAGGGAAAAAATGATTACATGTCAGAATGTGGTTTTTTTTGGTTCTCACCTGAGTGTGTTTCTAGAAGTTGCTGTGAACCAAACAGTGGTTATTAGTCCCTGATATATAAAAAGAACTTATGGGGGGTGTTTTGTTTTCCCCATAACTGCATACAGTACCACAGCTAGAAAACAAATCTTTTTTTCATTGAAGAAGCATAGACTAGTCATCTATTACAGTTACTAGCAGTTGCTGTAGGGATGTCAGCTAGTCAGAAACCAGGTAAACGTACATTAGCAATCTTCAGGGTTTGTGTTTGAGGAATCTTTGCTTTAAACAAAAGGGGGAGGATTATTCATGAGTATAAATATATGAAAAGCCCAGTTTAATGAGTAATGTATTAGTAAAATATAGTAAGTGTAAGTAAATGAATTGTGAATCAGATTTTAATGTTTTGTTATTTGTTTAAACTCTACGTAGTTATATAAACAATTAATGTAAAATAAAATAATGTGGTATTTATCCTACCTGCTAAGGCCTTGAGGGCTGAGGATCAAGCTAGGTTAAGCAAGGTTAAGGTGAGTCCTTTTTTAAAGGCAAGGCATTATTTATAGGAAGGCATTATTTATATGATGTACAATGTGGAAATTGCACAAAAGTTAATGATTTTGAATGCTTCTATTTATTCCATGTTAAATATTACACACAGTTATATACTGACCCTCTGAGTCTTTTTACACACACACGACTGTCGCAGCTCTTGTATGTCATTTGCAATCTGTAATAATGGAATACAAAATGATCATGTCTTCAGTCTAAACAAAACTGATAAGGAAACTAAATCCTTCTGTATATTCATATCTTTTAAAACACACACATACCCTTCTCTGTTTCCCTGTATGAAAGTAAAACATGACAGTGTTTTAGAACAGAAACTGGTTAGAGAGTACAGAAGTACTAAACAGATCTAACAGATTATACTTACAGAAAGTAGATATTTGTAAAGCAAGGTAGCATGCAGCAAAGATGCTTTCAGTGGGTAGGAGAATCACTCGCAGATCCACTGTCCGCTCACCAGTTCCTGTTTATAATAACGTGTGGAAAAAAAAAGAAATTGAAGTTCCATATGTATTTATTACTAGACTGATTTCAATAATATTTTTGTGTTAATGTCTTATTTATGTCAGTAATTTCACACTAACATATTTTACAGTGATGAATTTTATAGTATTATTATTAAAATCACAGACCATAGAGCCCACTCACGTGCTTTTTGGATCAGCTCTACTAATAATGCACCAGCGTTCACAAAAACAACCCCCACTGTACCAAACATGAACACAACCAAATGGGGTAAAGCTGTAATATAAATACAGGAGAATTAGAGAAAACGTTCATTTTCCCCTTAAAACAGAATGCATTGTTTTATAATTTAAAATAAAGGTATTTTATGGCCTTATTTTAACTCAGATACATGTTGATTGCGACATGGCAGTGTACTGTGAAAGAAAATAATTGTGTACTTACATTGTTGAGTCCCAGTGTTGGAGTCAGGATCTGGATCTGGATCTGTGGTTATTAAACCAAAATCATTGAATTTATATCAGCGTTACTAAGGTACCAAAAATAGAAGAAACAAAATTTATTCCTTGTTCACATCTTAATGATTAAGTAATGTTGTATATTTCTGTAATGGGATTTGAGGCAGGTCTATGTGTGAAACAAAACCACTTTAATAATCCAAACAGAGGTATCCAAATCTCAAGACAAAAGCAGAGTGGATAAATAGGCAGAAAAATCAGGTAACCAGAAAAGACAGTCAGCGAACAGGCACAAAATGGACCATTTTGGAGAACCGGTCCACCACAGTAAGGATGGTAGTGTGGCCGGCAGAAGGAGGTAGTCCGGTGACAAAGTCCAGGGAGATATGGGACCAAGGTTGTCTGGGGGTCGGAAGGGGGCGCAGGAGCCCGGCTGGTGGGGTTCTGGACAATTTCTGCTGAGCACAGGTGGGACAGGCTGCCACAAATCTCTGGATGTCGTGCTTGAGTGATGGCCACCAGAAACGCTGTTGGAGAGTAGATAAGGTACGGGAAACCCCGGGGATGACAAAAGAGGCGGCTGCTGTGGCACCACTGGATGACCTGAGACCTAAGGTGATCAGGGACAAAGAGTCTGTTCCTGGGGCAGTTGTCTGGAATCTGTATCCCTGAGATGGCCTGCTGCGCTCTCCTTTCAATCCCCAGGTGAAGGGCACGGATAGTTACCGACGAAGGGAGAATATGTTCAGGAGCTGGGTCATCCTCATCGGGGGTGAATTGTCGTGAAAGGGCATCCGGTTTACTAGGGTGAAGTTAAAACGCCCGAAGAACAGCCCCCAACGAGCCTGTCGAGGATTGAGTCGTTTGGCTGTCTGAAGGTATTCTAGGTTTCTGTGGTCAGTCCATACAATGAAAGACTGCTCTGTGCCCTCCAACCAGTGGTGCCACTCTTCCAGTGCCAGTTTCACTGCCAGAAGCTTCCGTTCACCGATGGCATACTTCTGTTCGGCTGGGGAAAGGCGGTGAGAGAAAAAGGCAAAGGGGTGAAGTCGATTGTCCTTAGAAGCCCTTTGAGACAAGACAGCCCCCACCCCACAGTCAGATGCATCCACTTCCACCACAAACTGGCATGATGGGTCCGGAAGAATCAGGACAGGAGCAGTAGTGAAGAGCTTCTTAAGTTGGGCAAAGGCTAGCTCAGCCTCTGGAGTCCATGAAAAGGGGTGTAGCGAGGAAGTGAGTCGGTGCAGGGGTGCCACAACGGCACTGTAACCTCTGATGAACTTCCGGTAGAAATTTGCGAACCCCAGGAAACGTTGGAGCTGCTTACGGCTTTCAGGGCACGGCCAGTCTCTCACAGCCTCCACCCGACTGGGATCCATCTGTATGCTACCGGCCGAGAGTATGAAACCCAAAAACATGGTACTGGAGGTGTGGAATTCACACTTCTTGGCTTTCACATACAGACGGTTCTGAAGCAAGCGACGGAGCACCGACCGGACATGGTGAACATGCTCCTCTAGGGAGCAGGAGAAGATGAGGATGTCATCCAAGTACACAAAGACAAACTGGTTTAGGTAGTCCCGGAGGATGTCGTTGACCAGGGCTTGGAATACAGCAGGGGCATTAGTGAGCCCGAACGGCATTACTAGATATTCATAATGGCCCGTTGGGGTGTTAAAGGCAGTCTTCCATTCGTCACCCTCTCGAATGCGCACCAGATGATAGGCATTGTGGAGATCGAGTTTGGTGAAGACAGTGGCCCCCTGGAGGAGTTCGAAAGCAGTAGACATGAGGGGTGTGGAATAAAAATTCTACTGTACTCACTACAAAGATCTGACTCCAGCTCCACACTGACCCGACAGCTCAGTCTGAGTGAGACTCTCAACTAATTAGGACTCCTAACTAAATTAGCCAATCAAGCAGACTAGATGAATGCAGATAAGAGATTTTATTTGCAATCAGTGCTGATACAAGAATTGAGATGCTCACGCATGAACGTCCCAACAACCTCTGGAAGGGGAACTCCAACCACAGCCTTTATATACATTTTCCTTATCTCTCCAAATGTAACACGTCACTGGTTCTTTACTGAGACAATCCCACCTATTTTTCTTTTTGGAACTTTAGGTTCTTTTTTACACCATTATCTTTGAATTTACAACTTCTCGAATACCATTATAATTAAACTTTCCTGAATTATTATATTAAAAAATTGGGCGTTTCCGCCCCCACCAGTGGGATTGTCTTCGGCCTCACTCTCTCCAACACCTCATTCTTCCTCAGGAGACAGCATGGGTAAGTTCTCAGTTCTTCAGGGGCCAACACCCTTCTTTACTCTTTTTTTCCACATTACTCTCTACATTTCACGGCTTTCTGATTTATCTGTTGTCTTCTACATATGTAATCTAGATATTTCACCTGGTACCACCATCGCCGTCCAGCACGCGCTGCGTTTACTTCATAATGAGATCATTGCCACTCAAGGTACCAGTGGAGCGAAGATGGGCCATGATAATCTAGGGTGCATCTCTGCCATTAATTGGTCCAAATCTGGGAAGCCTGGTACCGCTGAGAAAGCTTGCCAGACTGACATCATTGATACAGCTGCTTGTTCTCCAAAGCCCTTGCAGCCTACATGCAAGGCCGGCGACAGAGCTACATGCCGCGTTAAACCCTATATTGTTCTTAAGCTCAAACAATCTAACGAATAAACCTTACCTTAGAACTCTTGCTGTCCCACACAACATCAAACACAACATCACATACACACTTCATACATATATCCTTAATTACAAAATTATCTCCCACATTCCCCCCTTTTGTGACTCAAGTCACAACACATCCAACTTGTTCAGGCACTTATGCGTACATGCATTGTATACGTAAATAGTTCAGCATAAGGATTACATACTCGTATGATTGCGTTTCCAGTGATTTGCTACAATCATTGTGCTAGTAAACAATTGCATTTTGATTATATACTCTTGAATATAAAAGGAATGCAATAAGTACTCCAAGCTCCGTGCAGGTAACATTGCGTTGGCTCTTTTCAGTCTTGTTCTTACCAATCCCATTTGTTCTCTCACTCCAGTCATTCAATTTCATACTTACCTGAATCCCAACCCCACACACCAGGTGTTCACCTGGGCACATGCAATCCATGTTGTTTCCATTTTCTCGCACGGTGACCAGCAGCACGACCGTGCCTGCCTTAGGTTGTCCCACCCAGTGAGATCTTACCCGTCTTTGGCTAACCGGCCTTCTTCTCTGGTCACCGGCTGTACCCTATGTTTTCGGGTAGCAGCTTTTCCTTGCCCAACACCTCTGACTCTGGTGTGGCTTTATTGCGATGGTCTGCCTCCTCTTGAATCTTCGGCAGGGTATTAATGGGATCTTTGCCATGAGCCAAATTGGAACCTCAGTCACTCTGTACTCAGTCACTCTGGAGATCTTATCACCTTACTTAATTCAACTTTTGTACCTGCAGAGAGCTTCAAGTGTGCACGCATTAAGTATTAACTAATGCTATATTTATAACACATTCAGTGATGTCTACTACTCGTACCCATACGACCAATAACCTGAATTATTATTATTATGTTCCCTTTAACCAGAAATCAGCAGTTGTCATTGAGATGTATAAACGAGTAAACAATCAATCATTCAGTAGTTATTACAAGACTTCTCCAGTGATCTGAAACATTTGGTACTCAGCATAGAAATTGATTCGCATAAGAGGCTGATTATACTTTTTCCAGCAATATTATTCTGAAAACACACATAAATGATATCAGTGATGCATGCATAAATGGTGGTGACTTAAATCATCATTTTTTTTAATTTATTTTTTGTTAAAACAATATAATACAACACAGATATAATATGATCAGCGTCCTTTATATGACGTTCCCTGTTGTTCTTCTGCCCATGTGACTTTGCACCACGTAGAGGGGCCATAGGGGGACTAGGTTATAGGTTACTAGCAC
Organism: Hemibagrus wyckioides; assembly: GCF_019097595.1. Lineage (NCBI taxonomy): Eukaryota > Metazoa > Chordata > Actinopteri > Siluriformes > Bagridae > Hemibagrus > Hemibagrus wyckioides. Next base: position 19,915,286 of record NC_080722.1, on the reverse strand, counting down.
ATCACTTAGCCCCTGCCCGATGGTTGAATTGGCAAGGATCTCAGCAGCTCCATCGTACGTCTAGGAACATTGGTCCACAACACATCCTCTCCTAACTTGACTATAATGGCCTCCACCCTCTTTCTAAGAGGTACACCTATCCATATTCCAAACCTCCTCTTCCTCCTGTATGCAAGATTAAGTAACCGTTCTACACTGTAGTGTGCATGTTCTACCATGATGGGTAACTGCGCTGTCTGTCTCGGAGTGTATACAAATGTTTGTATCTCTGTGATATACATCCTGTCTGCGTAAATCTCCCTCACTGATGTACGTCTGTCTATAAAAGGGTATTCTAGCAATCCTGAATTTGGCTCCCACTCCCCCAAATCATTTTTCAACAACCTACCCCATAAGTGTCTCCATATATGCCTCCAATCCCCCTCCATTATGCAATCATCTTTATTAAGTCCAATTCATCAATGCCATCACTTGGTTTGAATGGAGACTCAATCTCATGTGTCATCTGAACATATTGGCCAAACAATGTGTGCGTCATCTGTGTGATCATGGAACGTAGTAGTGGGATTACACAACACATCAGAACTGCAAATATCAGCAGAGCCACTCCTACAATTGTCCCTATCCTAAGTATGATGGCCTTCCAATTGGAGGAGAACAACCAAGATAACCAATCATTCGTTGGCTTGTATGTGTTCTCTACGTGCTCGTCTCTAAGATCTTTCATCTGCCTCAGTATCTTACTCAGGTTTCCTTCCGGACCAGTATGCATTGGAATGTAAGTACAACATTGATCCCCAAACATAGTGCACACTCCCTCTTCCGGGGCTCTCATAGTGTCCAGGATAAGCCTGTTCTGTAAGGCCATGGTAGATGTTGCATGTAATTGTTCTTGAATCAAATCCAATGCTTGTATCGTATAGTTAATGAACCTCTGTTGATTGTACCAAATGTAGTTAATCCATCTCACGTTTTTAGCAATCTGTGCCCATGGCAAGAAGAAGGTCAACGCTCCCGCTTCTGGTCGGCCGATTGCAGCATGTTCATCAGGGACTCCTACCGGAACCCCTCTCCAGTGTACATAAACCCCATTGCTCCTGTCAAATTGTCCCACGTCACGTCTGGTTCGTAGACCCGGCACAGTTATCTCTTTTTCTTGCAGCACAGTTAGTTTTCCTGTCAGCACCACTGTTGCACAACACCCTGCCCATCCAGGTGGCAGGGTCTGTCTAGCAACACCATATCTGCAGTACCAGAATACATCAGCTAGCGGTCTGGTCCCATTAGATAAATCAGGCTGATTCAGATCAATATAGTCCCCCCTTCTCTGTCTCCACACTTTAACCTTCAGTCCTTTTGTATCTGCCATCATGTCACAGTCTTTGGAAATGTTGCCAACAAACACTTGTGATCCGTTAGAACATACGCAGAATGGGTATCTCTGTCCTTTACGCGCACTTACTCTGGTGGGCGGGTGTCCCTCCATCCCAATCTCCACATACTCGCAGGTGCTGTTCAACTTCTTCAATTTAGTTGGACCATAAGTACATGAGATAGAGTGCTTAAGACAAACGAATGGGCATAGGTGGCGTAAGTTGTGCTTGGTACTGTTACAGCCTTCTGGTCCTTTCGTCGGAATAACTCTGGCAGCACGCGATGTCCTGTCATGGCACACTATGCATGAGGTATTTCCTGCTTCATGTGCTGTGTAACTCAGCCACTGGTAGAACAAGTTGTTTGTCCACAATTCCTGGTCCAGTCTGTTCACGAGGCTCACCGACTGTGCAGCGTCTCTGCATACTCTGGGCAGTGTTGTTGTGCGCTCTCATCATTCATTTGTTTATTGTCACCAAGGACATGTAGGAGTGTGTATATCCATAGTCCGATACACAGTAGTGCTATTATTACAAGTGCCAATAAACCCCAATCTGTTCTATTGACTCGAGTACAGTTTCCTCCCCCTTCATTTATCTCCTGCTCATCGTCCCTCTCTCTCCCTTCTCTTTCAGTGTTCTCGCCACGCACGGGCTCTAATTCTATGGGCAGGTCCTGTATCCCCCACATCGTGCTGTGAAGGCACTTCCCCTGGGTCGTCCTCTTCTTCTTGTTCTGCTGGGCTCTCCCACTGTTGGTGTTCCCGGCTTTGCGGGTGGGGTGCTTGTACTGAAGGGGGTTGTGAGGCAGGAACAGCTGGATCACGCCTTCGTGTCTCAAATTCCCTTATCAGTGGGTCCTGCTCCTGTTCCTGTGTTCTCTCACATCTCTCTCCAGCCCCTGGGTCTGGTGCTCTGCAACAGTGATTCAGATGAAACCAAGCGGTCTTACCTTCGACCTTTACGGCTGTGGGAGTTGCTAAGACGACTTTCAGTGGCCCAACTCGTCTAGGCTCGTTCCATCTCCTCTTGAAGACCTTGACATACACCCAGTCTCCTGGCTTTACGGTCCTCAGCTCCTCATCATTTTCATGCATCCTTCCCTCAGTAGCACCTTTCACCTGTTGGAATATAGCTCGGTGTATTTCAGTTAGATGCTTCACATAATTGCCAAGCTCACTTTCAAGCTGCTCTAACGAAGGGCCCTTCAATAATAGAAGGCTGTCAATATCCAATGAAGCCAGATCCCTAGCTACTATCCGATTAAAGATCGATGGGCTTTCACAATAACCCTGAGGCAATCTCGTATATGTGTACTGCTGTCCGTTATACGTGAATGCAAACAAATGTTGTGAATCTGGATGCAGTGGAATGCTGAAAAATGCTGAACACAAATCAATAATCGTGTACCACTTGGTATCACCTGGAATGTTGGAGAGCAACGTATGTGGATCTGGAACTACCGGTGCTTCTGCCTCAACAATATGATTAATAGCACGTAAATCATGTACAAGTCGCCATTTGTCTGAGTTAGGTTTTCTGACCGGGAATATCGGAGTGTTGCAGCGACTATGTGTTGGTATTAAAACTCCCGCCTCTAATAATCCCTCAAGTGTGGGCCCTATTCCTGCCTGGGCCTGTGGTGTTAGTGGATATTGTTTCTGATACGGGTACCTGACATTAGGCTTAAGTTTTATCAAAACCTGTCCTGCTGATTTAATGAGCCCTACGTCTGTTGAATGCTGTGTCCAGAGCATGCTTGGGATTGTGGCTAACAGCTCTTCAGTCTCTGTATCCAACGGTTTATCTGTTGTGGAGTCTTTGTCTTCTGATAGCGGTAACTGATGGATAGGTGACATTTTCTTTTCTATCAAAGTTTGTGTGGCTCTTAAAGCGTCTGTGCCTTTTTGAGAGATGCGCATAAACTTTCCGTCCGGTGAGGTATGCATGTACTGATTGATGGTTGGTTTCCATTCCAGCACCTGGCTAGTTTCTTTGAGCATTGGTCCCAGGTCCTTTGATTCATGGCCTCCTGCTACCATCAGTGTGATATGGGGTATTGAGTTTGTTATCTGGAACCAGCTCCTCAAGTTGTTGGGTAGCTGAACTGGCGCTGCCACCCCTTGAGGTCCCACAAAGATGTCTGTCGTTACTACGTCAAACATTTTTCCTTTCAACATATCTGACCACAGTGTTGCATATTCTTCATTGGTACTGTCTGGGTCAAAACACATGGTACAGTGTAGTGGGCTCTTGGGTTCGGTGTAATCCGGCCGCATGGCCTGTATCCATGGTTTCCACTGTAAATAGCTAGCATGCAACTCTGACGTTTTAGGATTGTCATTCTGTAGCCAATACACTGTGCTACACTCCGTGTCTGTCTGCACCTCAACCATGAGGTATTGTTCTGCTATGGTTCTGTCTGGGAATGTTACCCAGAGACCTGTAGGACTGCATTGTATTCTGGCCTTGAATTTACATAGGAGATCTCGTCCCAATAGATTGACTGGTGTAGTGGGTGAGTACAAAAGCGATGCCGCAATGGTGGTGTCTTCTAATGTTAGTATCTGAGGCTCTATGAAATGTAAGATCTGTGAGACCCCTGAGAAGCCTGTTGTTTTTATGGTCTTCCGAGCGAGAGGGAGATTCGAGCCTTCGCGTCCTATGCATGAATATGTGGCACCTGTGTCAATCATGAATGGAAAAGGACGCTCATTATTGAGTGTTACCATGACAGTTGATTCTTGTTGTGGATGCAGTGTGGTGGCATACTGCATATTCTCCCCCTCTGGCTTCTCAGGGCCGCTTCAACTCCAATTTGGTGCAGGCCCCAATCCCAGGCCTATCTGGGGCTGATACATATGTGGGCAGTCTCTTCTCATGTGCCCACTCCTTCCGCAGCCCCAGCATTCTAGTGGTTGTTGAGGCTGCTGGTATAGGGGACTAGGGGGCGCCTGTGCATAACTCAGTCCTTGGGGCCCTGCAGGGCTCTGCGGCACATAACCTTGCTGTGGTGATCCCCACCTTTCCCATGGCTGTCTTCTCCCTTGCCAACGACCCCTCATTGGTCGCCCTCTGAATCTTCCTTGAGTACCGCCAGTGTGGACATTGATGGGTTGAGCCATTGGGTACATTTGACTGTTCTGTTGTTGCTGCGAATTCGGTGCTATCACCTGCGGTTGTTGCCACCTGCGGTTGTTGTCAACTGTGGCTGCTGTGGTGTTTGTCCTTGTTGTGGCAGCATTTGATTATTCTGTACAAGTTCTTGGCCTGCTGGAATGACTACTGCAGCTTGTATCTTTCCTACCTTTTCTCTCTCCTTTTCTTTCTGTCTGGCTCTAGTCAACTCACCAAGCTGTGTTTTGTATAGCTGTGTCAGTAGGGCTTCTGAGGCTGTTTTCTCGTCCTTTTGTTTCTTTCTGTACTGCTCCACATAATGTATTACGTGTGCTTTGTATGTGTCCCAAGGCATGGAGTTTAGGCCGACCACCTCATCTAATGAGGATTGAACTTGTTCTGGCAGACATTTCTTCAGCATCAATTTAAACAGTCCCTTGCTTGTGTCTGTCTCATCCCATGTTCCACCCGTCTCTTCCTTCCATTTATCCTGGTAATCATGAATGAATTTTACTACATTCTCATCTTCCTTCAGGATCATGTGTTCCAGTTGTCCTGGGTCCATTTTTGTGGGGTAGGTTTTCCTTATCTCATTCCACAGCCTGTTTCTCCATGTCCCCAGTGCTATAGCATCCCAACCTGGTAGATCCATTGCTCCTTTCAGCCCTGCTTCATCCAGTATTTCAGCTGTCTTTGCTTTCCCTATTGTTTGGGCCAAAATGGCTTTCACATCTCCTATTGACAAGGTATGTCCTGCTGTTTTCTCTTCAAACTTTGTGATCCACCTCTGTCCTCCATTACACATCTCCGGTAGCTGCGAGCTTAATCCTATCATATCCATAAATGTCCATGGGACATATTGCACATCTCTCCCTTTTGTCACTAGTGGGTTCATTTGAACCTCTTCCACTTCCTCGAATCCATATCTCTGTGGCACTCTCAGTGACTTCTTTTCTCTTAGGGCTCTTGGTCGTGTGCGTTCCCGTTCCAGATGTTCCTCCAAAGCTGCATCATCCTCCTTATATGGGTCACTGATAAAGTCAAATATGGGGATGGCTACGCTGCTGGGCTCAGGAGTGTCAACTAGTGCCCTCAATATAGGACTCAATAACTTGGGCCTCCAAATCCTCCTCAGGGCTTCGTACCAGTCTAAGTCAGGGAAAGTTCTCTGTAAGGTCAAACTTTCAAGGTCAATCCATCAAACTTTGACAAGGCCCACAATTTATCCCTAATTAAGTCTTCTGGCTGCCAGTGCTCTACTCCCTCTCTATCCTTGTATGTTCGCTCATCCCAAAAGTGTGTGCGTATTCCCCTTGTTTCTATCTCTAAGTCTCAGCGAAAGGCCATACAACTGAAGAAAACAGCAGTACGCATGCAATATGTGGCGTCAGTATGATAGTTCAGTGCTTCAATAAGGGTAGTGTTGCATCATCTGGGTCACACTTTTTACAATTCACTGAATGGCCCAATAGAATACAAAACCAAGTTTTAGGTGGATTCTTTCTGAATATTCCCCTCTGCTGATTATACAATACCCATCCCTTGCTAAGCCTGCTTTTAGTTACTTTTGGTTTCGTTCCAAATCCACAAAACGTATCTCCAACCGCTGAATTCCTCAGACTGTTCATACATACAACTTTTTCCCTCACTTATTCTGTGTGAAATTCCTCCTTCCAGCGGGGAGGTCTCCACTCTCACACACTCTCTCTTGGCACAGTGCCCCCATATACACACACACACACCTCTCCAACACTCTGGAAAGCACCCAATCTTTTCGCACACACACACACACTCCCCTGTTCTTAATACTTCATCATTACCTGTGGGTCCACTGTTAAACTTCCTGCAATGAAGCACCTCCACAATCTGCGATCCTGTCCCAACTTCCACACGCTAATCCAAACTTCCGTATATTGAGGACCTCTTGAGGTCATGGGCCACATTAAATTGACCCTAACCAGAAGTTTTCCTGCTTCCTTCCTCAATAACTCTAGGGCTGCCTCTGCGAACTCCCTTTCAAACCTGTTTGGAAACCTATAGCCAATTCGCTGGAAGGGCAGTGGACTGCTAAGACGTAACCCTAATCTGCGCGTCTCTGCTCTTTCAATAATAATATCAGGAATTTCCTCACTTAACTCCTCCGGAACGGTGAAGTAAGCACTCACATGATGCCATCCCGTGTGTGCTGATACAAACACTTCCACCATTCGGGAGCAGTAGTGTCCCAAAATGTGTTATGTCTTCACATGGACCCCATGGATGTCAAACCACGCGCTTTCACGTAAGTAGAAGGCGGAACAATTATGCTTACAACAGATACACATATTTTTCAACTAATTGGACACACAATGGTATGAGATGAAATATTTGCTCACACTTGGCATTAGGCCCTTACTTACGGTATGTGGACGCCCGCTTCACTATAAGATTTATTCTGAAAGCTATTCTGGTCCATACCATCATTACCCTTACTTTCCCCTCATTCCTCACATAGTGCACCTCTAAAACATATATATCAAACCTTAGTATGATTACATCCATGCATAGCAATTGCTCTAATCTCGCAAAAACTTCTACTATATTTCCCACTCTGTTACAGTTTCTCTTCAACTTTAGTCCAATTATCCTCACTTTTTCATATATCACATTCCGTATCACTGTTCATGCATGTATACGCTGGTTTTTCTATATCCTCACAGCAATGATGTTAGTAGACAACAGAGTTAATACAGTGCTATTTACAGTGCGCACATTCAATCGCCACTTATTTTCTCACGCACTCACGCTCACACAGCTCCCCGCACTCAATACATCCACATGCTATAGCCAGCACAATCGAGACAGACAACAGATAAATACAGACAGCAGGCCTCTCTTTTTTTCTTTTTTTTTCCTTCCCCTTTTCTCTACTGCCTGGATCCAGGACTTTTCTATTCAGTGCTTTTTCTCTTCATATTCTCTTTACCTCTTTTTACTCATACAATTTCACTACGTTTCTTTTTTATCTCTTATTTCTCTCTTATTCCTTTCACTACCACCCGGATGCAGGAATTTTTACTCTTCTCTTTTATCACCTGCTACTTAACACTTATTTTTCTTTTTCCAGTGACGGTGTTCACGTTCACAAAACTTACTGTTCTGCTACTAAACGCTCTGTTTGCGTCCAAATAAGGTCTGTTTCACAGGAATTTCTCTCATACCACCTGGAACCCACCAGAACTTTCGATCATACAGGCCTTTACACATTCATACATCTGACATCATCTAGTCTTTTTCAGTACAAAGCATGCAATTTATCATATCACTCTATACAGTTTCAACTTACACTCACTCTGCCTTAACAGGTTGATACAGAGCTGATCCGACCCTGGGCCGAGCGCCTCCACCTCCCCAGACCACACACAACTAATGCAGAAATTCGATTAAACAGGCTTCTGCCTTACCTCTGTCCTATATGGATCCCGAGTCTGGTCCGTGGGCTGCGGTTTCCAATTTTCTCCTTCTTTTATCCATATACACTTAACAGTCTTAATGTTTGCACTCCTGAAGTCCCACTTAGTAAATAAAGTTGCTTCTTGGAGTTCTACCAGGGCAGGTGGGGCCAGAGGTAATGAATATGGATGACGGACTGTGATGGCATTAAGACTATTCTATACAGGGTCTCAATTCTCCGTCCTTTTTTTCGACGAAGAAGAACCCGGATGCAGCAAGGGTGGTGGATGGTCGAATAAAACTAGCTGTGAGAGCTTCTTCACTATACTCCTCTAGTGCTTGGATTTTTGGAGAAGATAATGGTTAAATGCAACTCTTCAGGAGAGTGGTGTTAGGTAGTAAGTTGATGGCACAATCCTGTGGCTGATGAGGAGGGAGAGTGTAAGCCCGTTCCTTACTAAAAAGCTCCTGGAGGTCTTGATAATACTTTGGAATGTATGTAACTGTTGAAACATTGGGGCGTTCTATGGAAGTAGTGTGGTAGGGTAGAACGAGACGTTGTTTCAAACAGTGGAGTTGACATTGGACCATTGGATGAGCTCCTGGATAGTTGACAGTTTCATTAGTAACCTGGCTACTAATTTCTCCTGTATTGATTGTGAAAGTAGGTAGGGTCTGCTTATTTGTCCCAACTGGTTTCTGAATGTTGGTTCATGTTCAGGGGATAAAATGGGTACATCTGTGTTTTTGTTGTTGGTGTTGGTGTTGACACCTGAGGTAATTAATTTGTTAGAGACGTTGGTGAGGAGAACACAATTGTTATTTAGGCCCTGATAAATTAAAACAAATATTTGAAGTGTGTACTTTCTTTTTCTCATGACATTCAGTATTACTGATCATTCATGAGATTCATCTCTAGGACAGCTTCCAAAGTTTTTTTTTTCTTTTTTTTCTCTTAAACATGTTGTTTTTGTTCTCATTAATTTCAAGAAAGGAAAAAAGAGGCTAGTAAAAGAAATGACTGTGTAAATAAAGCTTCTACAGTGTAAATGATAAAAATCTTTACAAAGTCTTCTAACAGAAAATCATGAATAATTATATGATTTTCTGTTACGTAAGAACAGAGCTTCTACATGTACATGAGCTGTTACTTTAGAAACAATAACTTTCAGTATTACAATGAGCGCATTAATATAAACATTTATATTACAGTCATAAATACTCAGGTCTGTACGAATATAGAAAATTAATCAGCAACTTTAGGATTTGAGAATTAACCTCAGCAGTAGTTTGATTATTGTAACTATAATTTCTCTGATAAACAAAAAACATTAAATTGTTATTCATCATAAAGCACATGCCATATTTATGCTGCTTAATATTCCAGCAAAAAGTAAAGCACCTTTCTGTGTTAATGGTCCAAATGATTCAGTATATATCTGTGTAATTAAAAAAAATAAAATACCCCAGACATTTCACAACTCATATTCATTCAAATTAAACTGTTCTACATGGAAGTAAATGTTAATGATATTTGGTTTGTTATTGTCACATCACACAGAGAGACAGAGGGAGCCCTCTCCCGAATTCTAATCACTCATTTCCAGTACCCACGCACATAAAAAAGATTGAAACATTCTACGTGAAGTATCGTTCCTTAGCCTATATACCAAGCCTTGCTGTTTGTTGCATTGAGATTTACTGTGTTTTGACCTAGTTTTGTGACCTTGTTCTTGTGATTTTTGCTTTATGATTTGGATTTGTCTCTGCTTTCTGATTTCCTGGTTTTGACCTGTTTGCTTCGTTTTTTGACCACATTGTGCCTGCTGTGTTTGGTTTAATAAATCTGCGGATTCCAACACTTCCGCCTCCGGCAATCCTTTACAGTTATTGTTCTCCATAAACAGGTCAGGCTCTAAGAATGGGAGCAGGATAAAAGCAAGATAAATACAAGCAGAAACACAGAGTGATGTCATTATCCCAACACAAGGTGGAATATCAGGGCAGCTGCTTCTGAATTTGAGGACGTTGCTACTTTAAAGGTTTAAATTCCCTCTTATTTGACAGAGCTACAGATACAGTACATCCAGCATGAAGTTCTCAATGTAACATGTTTCTACAAAATTAACATATCACTTGAGTTTGTTGGCATAATCACTGGCATTAAACAGCAATGTTGTGTATAAATGTGTTTACATTTTAAAGGCATCTGTGAAAATCCAGTGATTAAAAAACTCATTTTCTTATGATGTAAAACGTATGTTTCCATTTAAATGTAGCTTTCTGTTGAGTTGAATTGACTTGAATATGTATGTTTTAAAATATGCTACCAAAATAAAAAGCATTTGAAAAAAGAGCTGGAAAGTAATGAATACCTTTTGAATAGTTTATATCTGTAAACATTGTAATCAGGGTCAAGATTTGGAGGAATGCAGTCAAACAGACCATTGCGTCGCGTTCTACAAACCAAGAAAAACACACATTTTTACACCAGTGTAATCATGACACTGTTATTACCTGAATGATCTGTGTACAAATAATTCACTAAACTGCAGTGAAAAACATTTAAAGCTAAAACACAGGGTCATGCTTTTGTACTGGAGGATTCTTAGCTTTTTCGTTTTATCTTCCTGATCGACTGTTCTGTTCAACTTTAAATAAAACAATTGACTAGTAATGACACAGGACTGGTACTCACCTTTCACATCAATATTCAGATCATAATGGATGTAGATCGTCCCTAAAGCCCTTAGAACCTCCAGGAGCAACGCCCCTAATATCCAGAATATATACTCTGCAACAACAAACAGCTACTTTTACATCTTCATCTTCACATGACACATTTCAGGTCTTACTGAAGTTATATCTGCTGAACACTACAGAATCTACAATACCTGCTACTTTCTTATCAAATTAATAATCAACTCCTAGTTTAATTGACTTCCTTAATTTAAAAAGCTGTGGGAATTTAAATAATAAGTTATGGTTTGAGACATGGTTAAAACTGGAGGATGTAATAATCTGCTGTGTTTCAGTATTACAGAAAATTTATGAGAATAAAATAAGGTGAATCTGTGAATCTGCCAGTCCCATGCTCTCTGCAGTGCTTCATGTATCTATAAGATTGTCATTTCAGAAACATTGTATTTTATTGTTTTCTCAAACAAAAAATAATAATATTTTTTAACATTTTTTGCAAAAGATTCCACACTAGTTTAAATTTTGGTTTTCTTCTTTAGAAAGATTTGATTTCTTTATCACTCTCACCATGTCACACTCAGCATTATTTCAATTAAAAACAGGTTTTATCTACCTGTGTGTTTTACATGCCTATGTTTTACTGCAACTCTGAACAGGATAAAGTGGTTAATCAACAATGAACTAATAAATGAATGTTTTGTATCTGATGTGTGTAGCTTTGTATTTCTAAAAGAAAAAAATAAAACCTGATCAAGAGTTTCCCTGTATGGTGAACCTGGAGACTCAACATAACATAAACTTCTGCTTCTGAGAAATTCATTTGTTTCTGTTTATTTGTCATTTTGTGATTTCAGCTCTGTGAACTTTGCCTTCAATGGTATGTTGTGTGCATCAGCTAATGACAATCAGTTGTGATGAGTGTGAAGCTGGTAATTCATGGGAGATCATCAATATACACACATGAAGACTAAGAATAATCCAGACAGAGAGAAGGGAGAGAAATTAACCTTTACACCATGTTTTGAGTTAAATGTATTTTAAAGAAATTAAATTAAAACCAAATCTACACAATTTAAAATTCTATCATGAATTTAAGAGAATCAAAAGTGAAACATGTTTAGAATCATGTAAACTTTGTAAACGTCAGTTTAACATTTGAATTCACTGTATTACTTGCAACTAACACATTTTTGAGAGTTTCTATTTTTAAGAGTTTGTATTTTATGAATGAAGTTGTTTAATCAGTTAACTGTATCCAAGTGTATAGATTTGTAATTAATTTAAAGTCTGTGGTACAATCATATGGTTATGAATTCATATTACATTAAATTGAATGTATGTAATGTCTGACTGGCAAAAATAAATAAGATACAAAGGTAGAATAAAGTATTACATGATGTACTTACTCAGCTCTGAGAGAAAATAATCCAAATAAAACCAAATCACAGTGAAGAGTGGAACTAAAAACGCAATTGCACTTCCTGAAAAACATGAGAATATTAATTACAGTATCACAGTTATAGATCACAGTTTATTATCACAGTTTTGCTTGCAAAGGTTTAGTTTTAAGCTGGTATTATTATTTATGTCTTTAATTATGCTAATGAAGCTAATAAGCCTAACTATATAAATGTTTCCGACTCATTAGATACACAATGAAAATTGAAATATTACATGATTGAACTGACCTTAGGATGTGTCTGGACAATGAGACTTAATTAAATACTTATAATTTAAAGTTAAATGTGTGTAAAATTGATTACATTACATTCTGTACATGCATTCTACATGTTTTATAAATATTAATATACTTTAGGATAAGAAGCGCTCAGGAAGATATAATAGTACATTTAATCCTTTCATGAAATGTGAATCAATCAAATGTCATCTGAAAAAAGTGGTACTTACTTTGAAATCCCAGTGTAAAAACAGTTATTCGTAGAATATCACTGAGTTCTACAATCATGTAAATCGTGAATGGATGAATTTTTTTAGTCCTTTTACAGCATGCTGTATGGGGAAAAGAAAGAATTATTAAAAGGTTATTTCAGAAGTGTGTAAGACCTGTTTAAAAAGAAAACTAACAAAAAACATAAATGGTCTTTAAATTCCAGGTTTTATTAAGGTTACCCAAAAAAAATGAAAGGTAATGCTTAGACACCAGTGCACTTATTCCAGTTTAAGGACCTGCATAACTGTGATGTATTAATGTACAACAAATTATTTGATACGCTTTTATGTGTGAAAAATTACAGAACTTGCCAAATGTTTTGGGACATTTGCCTTTACATGCACATGTACTTTAATGACATCCCATTCTTAATCTGTAGGCTGTAATATGGAGTTGGCCCACCATTTCCAGCTATAACAGCTTCAACTCTTCTGGGAAGGCTTTCCACAAGGTTTAGGAGTGTGTTTATGGGAATTTCTGACCATTCCACTAAAAGTGCATTTGTGAGGTCAGGCACTGATGTTGGATGAGGAGTCTACGCTCTAACTCATCCCAAAGCTGTTCTATCGGGTTGAGGTCAGGACTCTGTGCAGTCCAGTCAAGTTCCTCCACACCAAACTCACTTATCCATGCCTTTATGGACTTTGCTTTGTTCACTGGTGTGCAGTCATGTTGAAACAGGAAGGGGCCGTCCCCAAACTGTTCCCACAAAGTTGGTAGCATGAAATTGTCCAAAATGTCTTCGTATGCTGAAGCATTAGGTGTACTAGAACTGGAACTAAGGGGCCAAGCCCAACCCTGAAAAACAACCCAACATCATAATCCCCCCTCCACCAAACTTTACACTTGGCACAATGCAGTCAGGCAAGCACTGTTCTCCAGGCAACCGCCAAACCCAGACTCGTCCATCGGATTGCCAGACAGAGAAGTGTGATTTGTCACTAAAGAGAATACGTCTCCACTGCTCTAGAGTCCAGTGGCAGCATGCTTTACACAACTGCATCCGACACTTTGCATTGCACTTGGTGATATAAGGCTTGGATGCAGCTTGGCCATGAAAACCCATTCCATGAATCTCTCTATGCACTGTTCTTGAGCTCATCTGAAGGCCACATGAAGTTTGGAGGTCTGTAGCTGTTGACTCTGCAGAAAGTTGTCGACTTCTGCGAACTGTGTGCCTCAGCATGCGCTGACTCTGCTCTGTGATTTTACATGGCCTACCACTTTGTGGATGAGTTGCTGTTGTTCCTAATTGGTTCCACTTTGTTGACCATAGAATATTTAGTAATGAGGAAATTTCACAAATGACAACCCGTCACAGTACCTTGCTTCAATTCACTGAGCTCCTGAGAACAACCCATTCTATCACAAATGTTTGTTGTCTTTCTGCCTAGGTGCTTGATTTTATATACCTGTGGCCATGGAAGTGATTGGAAAACCTGGATTGAATGACTTGGAGGAGTGTCCCAAAACTTTTGGAAATATAGTGTATGTAAAATCTCAAGCTGCTTCATATTCACGATACTGTAGAAACTACACAGGCTATGTTCTAATGGCACTGTAATGCTCATATAGTCCACTAGATAGACAATTATATAACACTTATATTACAAACACAGAGTGACTGATTATGCCCTTATTGGAATGTATCTGTGTATCAATTATGTAATTTAGTATGAAAAAAATAAAAGGATTTTCTTAAAAGTAACATAAAATTAAAAGTTAAAAATATCAAATATGTACTCATCTCTGACATCTATACTCGTATACCCACACCAACTTGAAACACCTACCTACAGCGATAACACCCAGAATAGGAATAAGTAGCAGCAGGAGCATGATTATCAGAGCCACTTTCGCTTCAGAGGTTAAATTATACACAATATCCATAAAAATAGCTAGTCAATAAAAACAAAAAAAAAATGTTAGTATATATTACACACAGTATAAGTACACACCATGCTTTGTGAAGAAAAACATCTAAAGGAAAAAATCTAAATACAGAACTTAAAACTTTGGATTTAGGGATCATTCATACAAACTTTAAACTGCAGCAATCAGATACTGATGTGATTTATTCAAAGCTGCACTGGAGAAGAGTTTATAATAATATAATACAGCAAAATTATATATAATTATATTATACTCTGTTATATTATAATACAGCACCAGTGTCACACTCAAATCTTCTTTGCATGCATCATTCCAGGCTGTGCACATGACCATCACTTCTGCATTTCTATTAGAAATCAGTGGAAATTCCTGATGGAGACATGAACATGTGTTTCCTGTGTTCTTTTAGTGATGTTACAGCGGATTCATGTGATGTTACATTTTTGCTGCTTTGTCTGTAAATGTAAGATAAGATAAGATTTTCTTCGTCCCACAGTGGGGAAATTTCCACGTTACAGCAGCAACAAAAGAAGAAAAAATGTGAAAATATGAAGCATAAAGATAAAGAAATCTATATGAATATAGAAGAAAAAGAAAAATAACAATAATAATAATTTCACAAAAACAAAACGTTATTGCACATCTGTTGTATTGCACAGAATTTTAATTATTGTAATTTCACAGTTTAAGAATATCACATACAACAGTGTGTATTATGATGACAGGTTATTTCACAGTTAGAACACAGTATAAAAATCAGCATGAAAAAAATCAGTATGAACAGTGTGGATTATGGTGACTGGTTCACTGAGAGCAGCTCTGATTGTAAAGTCTAATAGCAGTAGGGAGAAAAGATTTCCTGTATCGCTCCTTCAGGCATTTAGGATATAACATTTAGGATATAACAGGTATAACATGGGGCTCCCTTTTAGTTTCAGTGAAAATGTACAGCATTCGCTAATGATATTGGAAAACTTGATAAATAAACTGTATTCATGTTACGTGAAAAATTCACATAACAAATTTTGTAATTTTTAATAAAAACATTTTCATGGTTTGTTTGTTTGATTGTTTTCATTTTTAGGTCACAAAATCTAATTTCTCGCAACATGTGCTGTGAAATTTAATGAGACAATGGTACCTAGTTTCTGAAAGCAGGGCTTATTTAATGATTTTCATTTTAGTATTTAACTGAAAATCGAACTGAATAAGGAAATATAAGAGCTCCAAACGCTTATAATATATAAGATAAAAAGTAAAATGAAAAAGAGAACTTCATCTCCTGGGTCCAAGACCTTTGTCTAGTCCTTTCTTACTGTAACTGAGCCCCTGATTTGTGGGAGAATGTAACATAACACTGTATGATCAATCAGGTACTGTAACATACTGTTTGCAGATACCAAGACCACTGTTTCATGTAGTAGAGGCACATGATTATAAAATTATTTTCTTCCTATATTTGGTTCTTCCTTTTCACTTTTTAAAAGTATGTAATAAGATCTTGCAGATGGTAATGGTGTGATGGTGTCATGTATACTCACTCGAATATGCAACAACAGTTATTACAATGTACTGTAGTAGAATTGCCAAGATGGTAATTAATCGCTGGGGAAAATCTGCAATATAACAAATACACTGATTAGTCAAGTGTTTCCTAAATCCAACTCAGCATACAGTACTGTGATAAAGTCTTTTTTTCTATTTTATGCACCAAGAGATGGAGGTGTCTGTGCCTCCTTCTGAGAATGTTGTACCTAAGACTATTACACAGTGCTGTATGAGAATTCTTCATCTCACTTCAGTAATTCTTCAGCCAGATCACTGTTCTCTACTTGTTTCTCCACTTAAAAATCTCTTTCTGTCACAGTAAATGATAATGTGAAATAAAATCTTTCAACATATGTTTGACTTCCCTGCTTGTGTAAGACATCATTAAATATATTTAGCTGAAAAAGGCCAAAAACGGCAGCTTTCGGTTTTCAGATCAAAAAGGGGAAAAATGTGGAATTTAAAAAGGCTGTCAAAAAAGTGTCAGATCTAAAGCGTTATAATTAATTTTAATGCTAGCAATCCTTTAAAAGCATTTCTTTCCTGCTCTGTTATGTTACATTATACAGTTTCATAAAGAAAATCAGACAAACTATTAGTTAAAAGATGATATTGAAAAGGTGTCTACTACATTTGCCTCCTACTTCTGACACACTGGAACATGGGCCTAATGACCCAGCAGTGAGAATGTAAAAATGGACTTTTTGTAATAATACCCATGACTGACAAATTCTCATAGGATACTGGGCATCAAGTCATACCTTGAAATGTTTTCAAATGGAGAGCAATCCAAAGCAGAAAAAGGATCCGAGCAAAATTAAGGGCTGAACAGGTTGCTGCTTCAGTAAAAAACCCTGGAGGTAAAATAAATAAATAAATAAGTAAGTGAATAAGGAAATGTTTTCCTGTTTTTCAGTCGATAAGGAAATCCACTGTTATATCCCACTGAGTTATAGTTATAATAGTAACTTTACAAACAATGTAAATATTATTGTCAATTATTATAAACATAGTTCAGTTATAAAATTTTATTTAATGTTTAGTATTTTAAATGTTACATCTAAATTTATTTCTTTCATGTATCCTCTTTGGCAGTACAGTGGTGTGTTTTCTATAATAATGTAACAAGGTGTTAAATATCTTTAGGTTACAAATGTGACCCCAGTTCTCTGGTGGCATGAGTAAGATGTGTTTGCATTGTCCCTTAAAAGCAATATTTCATTAAATCAGCCAGGACTGGCTGTCAGAGGTGATGTGTGCATTGTTTATCTAGACTGTCTAGATGATGTTGCATGAGTAAGTCCTACACTTACTCATTAAACTTCATCTAGACAGTCTAGATAAACACACCCCTTCTTCATTCTGCCTAAGGAGGGTGGTACAATGAGATGATCAGTCATGCTAGTAGAGAACTAGGACCATGGTCATAAGACAATTCTTTTTGTCCAGCATTTGCTTGAATCAGAACATTGTGAGTTCCATCATAAGTATTGTGGATTTAGTCAAAACCTGAGGTCAGGATGTGGCCATTTCGGAGTGGAGTGGGTGTGCAAGCCTGTGAGAGCCTGTAGACTCTTTTAGGAAGGAGATACTATAGACTCCATAATCCAGTATAAAACATAGTGTTTCATGATCAGTCAGCCAATGACACAAACCATTTTTCGGATCTCCTGATCCTGCTGTCCTGTCAACAACCAGTGGACTGAGCAGGAGCATTGAATTGTTTCTGAACTTCAGAAGCATCTGGAATGCCAGTGATGTGCTGATAATTTTGGGGACATATATTGCATAAGATTTCAGTAAAAATTGAGCCTCTACACATAGAAACTGCATACATAATGAGGTTAAAGTCATGGATACCAGCATGGATGTCACTAATGTACGTTGCTGAAGCCAGTGCTAGCACCATTTAAATGATCCAGAGGCTTGAATAGAGGTTCTTTCAGTCAAGGACCCAGAGTCTTAACCACTTGAGCTACCACTACCCTTTAATATGTCTCTTTCATAAGTTGGCAAATGAGTGATTGTCAGACCATTGTTGTGCTCTTAAGAATCAACATGACAAGGCAAAATGGCAGCCAGGTAAACCTAAATGAAAAAGGAGGATTTGCTGTTATCTACCAGTTCCTGTAGAAACAGGACACAGAAGGTAATTGAGCCTGAGGTTATGCACCCCTCCTCAAACAGGTTTGATTTGCAGTTATAGATTGATCTCATAGATAAGGTGCTTGCATTTTGAATGGTCATGATCAGGTAGCCAGACTGTGGTCAGATTTAATCCCTCACACATTCCCAGATGTGGTACAAAAAACTTTTGTGTACTTGTCTTATAGAAGAGTATTCTTATTTTTCATGAATGGTTTCTCATGTGTATTTCTGGAGTTGTAAACACTGTAACTGTGAGAAACAATATTTACCATCAGTGACACCCCAGAGGATAAAGACAATGGACATAGTAATGTTAGGACAAAGGACATGTGCACACTGTATAGCTAGGGCTCTTCTGCTGTCATCTACAAACAAATAAACAAACAAAAAGAACATATGCATTATTTTTACTTTCAGTTAAGATTACTAAACTTAAAATATTACTAAACTTCTGAAATCATAAAATGAAGACCAGACTTACCTTTATTTTTATAAGAAGTGTAAGATAGGTAGCCTAGTGTAAGTGATCCTATTACAAATCCAAGTATACACAAAATGACAATTGCAATATGCAGAGAGGAAAGACCTGTGTGGCACAAACACCAGTTATTAAGTAGCAGGGCCATTTTTGCTTTCTTTAGGGTAGTTCAAATCACATGATTTTAGCCCTGTTAATTCACATCTTATTAAGACATCAGCTCTGCTACATCTTTACATGTTTTCTGTATAAAAATACAGTGACTTACCCAGCTGCTGTACCTCCACAGTTGTGTTAGCTGATAATGCCCCAGAGAACGCTAAACACATATACAGCCCTTTGTCCTCTGTTCGGACATTCTTCAGTCTTAAAGAGAAGTTTCCTTTGTTTCGTTTTTCAGCACTGAAGAATTCTACTCTGTCCACGTATCTCTCACCAGTCGACTCTATCAGGATCTGACCCTCTTGATAAAGCAGCACTAAGATATCTTCATCCATTTTTTTCCATGACACCTCTTCTATATTTTCTGGTGGGAGATGCGAGTCTACAGAGCAATTCAGAGTGATATCTTCACCCGCATACGCAGATATAACATGGGCTCCAGACACAATCAAACGCTCTAAAATAAGAATTGTTTAAAATTTTGCTCATCCATAATAATAATAATAATAATAATAATAATAATAATAATAATAATAATCAACCAAATTTTAAAAATCAAGTATTTTTACAGAACATTATATGAATTAGTTGAAAAACTTTACCCACCAATCTCCTTTATTTCAATCAGAGTTTCACCAGAATCCAGCTTTGTGTAAACAACACACTTATAAACTCCTGCATCTTTACTGGTCACATTTGCAAGGAGGAGGGAGAAGTTTCCATGACCGATCTCTTCAGTGAAGAAATTAGCTCTTTCAAAATAACACTGGTCCTGAGACTCTGGTCGACTCTCTCCATTCTGCCACAAGTGCACTAGAGTTTCACTGTCAATTCTTTTCCACTCCACTTCCAGATCTTCCAGTGGTAGAGGAGTTTCTACAAAGCAGGGCAGCATCACTGAGTCTCCCAGCTGAACAATGAGAGGGCCAGGTGGACTGTGGACATGGAACCCTAAAGTAAATAAAAACACTATTAAAAGATGTTAACCTAATGTGTTAACTGCTGTTCAGGCCAGTATATCTCAATATTCTTTCCACAGTTGTGTGGGTTTCCTTTCACAGGCAGTACCAGTTTCCTTTACCCTCTACAGAACCAAAAGTTCAAGGGGTGGAGTCCAATCTGATCCTCCTGATGTCATCTGGGTGAAGTCAAACCAAAAGTCCAGCCGTAGGACGGAACTCACTATGCCTCAGGTTGGATATATGTGTTTTTTATTCTGTGTTGTACAGCCTCCCTTGGGTTAGAAATTAGGGCAGGGTGATAGGTTTACAGTTTGGCTTATAGGAGGAGTCAGATCAGGTCCAGTTCCAAACCAACTCCCTGTACTATTGGTTTTGCAGGAAAGCATATCTCAATAGACAGGTTACTCTGAATCAGGGGCCACCAACACGGTGCCCGCGAGCACCTGGTCGCCCGCAGGGACCACATGAGTCGCCCGCAGGCCTGTTCTAAAAATAGAAGGTCAGAGTTGAGAGTAGTGAGCATGCGCTGCGATGATGACTAGATGAAAGTGGTTTTTACCCCAAAGAAAATGTCAGAAAAAAGAAAGAAAACTTAACAATTTCACAGTGAGTGGAAGGAAGAGTTCTTTTTTACTACTGTTAAAGAAAACTGCATGTGTCTCATTTGCGGGGCGAAAGTGGCAACAGCAAAGCGGCACAATGTGGAGAGACACTTCAGCACGTGGCACAAAAGCTACTATGCTAATTACCCACCGGGCAGTGCACTACGGCCAGAGAAAGCCTGGGAGTTAAAGGCAGCCTTGACCAAACAGCAGTCTTTTTTCACCAGGCTGGTGAAATCTCACAAAAAAACAACCGAAGCTTCATTTAGAGCTGCACATTTTTTGATAAAGAAGAAGAAGGTGTTTTCAGATGGGGGGGGGGGTGTTCAAAGAAGCAATGATGCTTATTGCGAACACAGTGTTTAAAGACGGGAAGAATGGAACTGATGTCATATCCACTCTCTCCGATGTCCAACTGGGGGCACCTACGATGGCGAGAAGAGTTTTGGCTATGTCCGGGAACATGACCGAGCAGCTAGATTGAGACCTGGAGAGGTGCAGGTGGTTTAGCATCCGTGGACAACAGCAGTACAGCGCAGCTGATAGTCTTCATCCGAATGGTGTTTGATGATTTCTCCACAAAACTCCTGACACTACTGCCCCTAAAGACAACTATGAGGGGAGTTGACATCTTTACCGCGGTGAAGAGGTTCTTCACTGAGAAAAAGGTACCATTGAAAAAGCTGGTATCGGTGACTACAGACGGGGCTCCTGCTATGACCGGCCGACACGAAGGTTTCATCAAAGGTGACACAGACACATCAAGTGGATACTTGTCCATGCATTTTTAACGGACATCACTGGGAAGCTAAACCACTTGAACTGTAAGCTGCAAGGCGAAGGTAAGACTGTTGCTGACATGATTAGTGCTATCAATGCATTTAAAGCCAAGTTGAACATTTTCTCAGTGCAGCAAAAAAGTGCTACACTTCCCCTCTCCTGCATTCGGTGCTGAAAGACAATGCTTCTGCATCTGAGACTTATGAAAAAGTTGCAGAAAAGTACTCTCAAGTCATAAACAGACTTGGGCAAGAGTTTGGGAACAGGTTTTGTGAGTTTGATCGGCTTGAGCCATGTGTGTCATTCATTTGCAATCCTTTCATGCAAATCGACATAACATGCATTGCTAAACAACTAAGTGCAACGTTCAACTTGGATGCTGGACAGGTGGAGATGGAAATTAAAACACTGCAAAATGACCTTCACCTCAAAGCCCACCAGGCTTGATGAACTTCATCAAGAACAAACACAGAACACGCCTCACTGATGCACATCTGCAAGACTCCCTCAGAGTTGCAGTGTCAAGTTACACCCCAGATTACAGTAGACTGGTGAACAGCATGCAATGCCAGGCTTCCCACTAACAAAGACAAATAAAGATACCAGATGTCGTCAGTGGCATCATACCAGTGCCATAGCAAAGTTAAATTCTATTGGAGTTGATAAGTTTTTGTATTACATTAACCATCTTTTAATGTTTATTTTCACTGAAACATTGTGACAAATGTGTTCATAAAGAGTAACAGATATGATGATTTTGTTAACGATGCTGCAGATTTGGTGATTAGATTGTGATGAGATGTGATAAGATTTATTTAAAAAACTGAAAGTTGATTTTTGTAAAATGTTACATAACTGATAAATTGTACAAACGTTACATTCATGATTAGTTAAAAATTGTTAGTGGCTAGCAAAAATGGAACATGATGATTTCCTATGGAATGTCGCACAAGTGATCATTTGCAAATGAAACAATTGCAGAAATTAAGAGAAATAAAGTGATGCATGTTGAAACATTAGTTTTCCTACCCTGTTAATAATCCTACTTCCTACTGTTAATAATTTTTGTGAAAAATCATTCTTTCTTCTAATTAAATGCAATTTTGTTATCTCAGAAGTGTGTATCAAACTGGTAGCCCTTCAGATTACTCAGTACCTCTGAAGTAGCTCACAGTTTCAAAAAGGTTGGTGACCCCTGCTCTAAATTAACCCAGTGGTGAATGAGTATATGTGTGTGATTCACTGAGATGGACTGCAAAAACCCAAATAAAACTGTTAAAGCCAAGGTTTTGGCTCCTAAGTTGCACATTGAAAAAGAGATTGTCCCACTGACTGGAGGACTGGAGGTCAAAAAGATGCCACAACTGTCTGTGTTCTGTGGGTAGGAATGGTGATGTTACTCTCTTCCTTAACAGAGTGACATTAGCTAATCCCTGGATGTTACTAGTCATGTAATAGAGAAGAGCTAGCTGGTGAGTGGGACTACTGTATCAGCCTCTAATTATTTGCACACATGTCTGCACTGGACAGCTTTAGGACATACATTATAATTTCTCAACTGATATTTTTACTGTTACACACATCTCCATCTCTCCACCCATGTTCTTCTCCCTGTTGCATCAAATTGTCTTTGTGCTAAACTGTCACATCATCGCTGAGTTCACTTCAAACCCTATTTCCCATCAGCATCCCCAACTACACGTCATGTGACTGCGTCGTGTTCAAGTTCACCAGATTTCTAATTACACACGGCTGCTCATAATCACACGCACCCTTTTACCCAGAATTTCAGTCATTGTGAAGTCTCACTCCTAGCATTCCAACTACTTTGATTCATTTGATTCATTCTGATAGTTTTGATTCCAAATATTTTGATCCTGTGTTTTATTTTTCTTATTTTAATTCTGTTGTTTGCCCTAGTTAAGCCTGTTCACTGTAAAAGAATCAGACAGACGGAATCATAGTGATGAATCTAGCAATGTTGAGAAGATGGTAGAGACTGCTCACATCACAGCTGATAAATATACAAAATGAAAGAGCAGGTTTACTCTGTAAGAAAACAACCCCCATTGTTCCAGTCCCCATTGTTCCACTGAACATCGATAGTCTCTCAAATTAATCACTGATACTTGGACATATTTACAGTACTGAGATTGAGAACTGTAATTTCATGCACAAACATTTTTCTCCGTTGTTATTAAATTTTAAAATGTCTGTCTGTCATCAAAAATCCTCCTCGATTTTGATATGCTAATAATCATGACTATTCAGTGAATATACAAATTAGTCAAAGACTTTATCTAGTTTCTTCTAGAAACATTTTGATCCTTGCACCGTGTCTACAGAGAAAGTGCATTATCACTTCCTGCTAATACATGAACCACATCCTCAATTTCTGTTCTTAATGCCACAATACACACTTGTGTCGTGATCGAAAACACTTGTGATTTAGCGATTACATATATTATAAAAATGTATATATATATTTTTATTCCCGGTTCAGGATGATTTCCAAACGAAATATTATTCGGTGAATCGGAAAAAAAAAAAAACACATCTTCGCTTCATTTATTCTGCATTTCAGCTTCATATAACTAGAAGTGAATTCACAGAGCACTAACAAGCAGAATAATACTTTACATTACCGTCACAGATGAACACTAACAGCATCAGATACAAGTACATTTTCAGAGCAGTCCTGCAAAGAAAAAACATATTTCTCTTTCACTTTTCGCATCACGTGGGTAAAAAGAAGCCCTGTGGACCCCCGTCCCCTCCACTACCCCACCTTCTGCCGGAGCATAAGCATAAAGTTAATCTTTTATAATTTTCTTTTTTAATGAATACAATTTCTATCGTCTTAAAAATCCTTATGAAGCTGTGTTCAGCTGAGCTCTGCTTTTAGCATGAGGTTGCATAACTGTATTGAAGCTCTGCCATGTACAATATACAATTTGAGTTTATTAATACTCAGTTAGTGAATCATCAGTTTTATTCGATTTACTGAAGATTTACTTACCCCTCTATTTTGAGAACGAGCTTTCTTCGTTTTTGCATGGCAAAAAAGACTGATTTTTATTTCTGCATAATAATAATGAGTACATAATATAAGTCATAATTCACTGGAATATGTAATGTGGTTAGGAGTTTGACACTTTCTGTGGCATACAATTTCAAGTCATTTGAAATTTTCCACAGTTATCATAAGTATTGTCCATACTATTGTCCAGGTTTAAAGGCAAAAATAAAACAAAACAAAACAGTAGTTTTCTAATGTTTTTAGCTGCTCAGCTCAGCACTGTATAATATTATAGTATCATAGTATCATATGATCAGGACTGTAACCTCAGTTCAATTCAATTCAATTTATTTTGTGTAGCGTCTTTTACAATGAACATTGTCTCAAAGCAGCTTTACAAAAGAAGAGAAAGGGAGAAAGGGGAGTGGAAAAAATATATAACTAAATAACTAGAAATAAGAATAAATGATTAAATTTAATTATTAAACTATTTTATTTTATCCCTAATGAGCAAGCCTGTGGCGACGGTGGCAAGGAAAAACTTCCTGTGATGATATGAGGAAGAAACCTTGAGAGGAACCAGGCTCAGAAGGGAACCCATCCTCATTTGGGTGACACTAAACAGTAAATAATATAACTGTAACTAATTAATGTCCTTTCTACAGCAGCAATCAATGGCCCATGAGAAACTATTAGGTCATTGTAGATTCTAAGGTCTGCGACGGTGTGAAAGTCCCCAAGTGGCTCTGTCCATGTCTGTCTCCTGGTCCACACAGATCCATCTACAGCATCAGTGGGCACCACCAAGCGATGAGACTCTGACCAGGGGAAGGGCAGTGGAAACTGGCAAACACTAGGAGCTCAGGAGTAGCTCAACAGAGAAAGACAGAGAGAGAAAAAGAGAGATATTAAGTATGATTCTGATCATGTGATGTTTAAGGACAATGTAGATTATGTGTAAAGTGCAGGCAGGGACTCTGGCAAGACTAGCTATGACAGCATAACTAAAAGGGAGAGCCAGAAGGTCACGGACATGAAGGCTTCCCAGGACATAAAGTGTCCAACCACTTCAGTCTGCAAACCTGAGCGACTTGTGAGGGTGGTAAGGTGACAGCATCCAAATATCCCAGTACACCAAACACTCTATGCACATGGACCTTCCAGATCTGCTCCTTTACCTAAGAAAACTATATATTAAAAGCTTGACTAAACAAATGTGTCTTCAGCCTAGACTTAAACATTGAGACTGTGTCTGAATCCCGAACACTAATTGGAAGGCTGTTCCATAACTTTGGGGCTTTGAAAGAAAAAGCTCTGCCCCCTGCTATAGCCTTTGCTACTTGAGGTACTACCAAATAACCTGCACCCTTTGATCGGAGTAGGCGTGGTGGATCATAAAAGATTAAAAGATCGCTCAAGTACTGCGGCGTGAGACCATTTAGTGCTTTATAGGTCATTAACAGAATTTTATAATCAATGCAAAATTTGATTGGGAGCCAATGCAGTGTGGATAACATAGGAGTGATGTGTTCATATCTTCTGGTTATAGTTAGGACTTTGGCTGCTGCGTTCTGGACTAACTGGAGCTTGTTCATGCTCCTACTGGAACATCCAGACAGTAAGGCATTACAATAATCCAACCTAGAGGTAACAAAAACATGGACTAGTTTTTCTGCATCATGAAGCGACATCATATTTCTTATCTTGGCAATATTTCTGAGATGAAAGAAGGCTACCCTAATGATTTTATCTACATGAGCTTCAAATAAAAGACCAGAGCTAAAAAAAAAAAAAAGCTACATGTGGTCCTAGTACTAGCACCTCTGTCTTGTCCGAGTTAAGCAGGAAGAAGTTAGTGGCCATCCAATGTCTAATGTCCTTTACACATTCTTCTATCTTAATAAGCTGGTGTCTCTCATCTGACTAAAGCCTAGTTCACACTACAGGATTTTAAGCCTGATTTAAGCCCGATTTGCAAATTAACGAGCTCTCCGACAGATCGGTCTGTGATCGTGGGAAAATAAGCCGGTGATCAGCACTCGGCAATCTTTATGTGTGATTTACTCACCGACGCATCAAAGAGGCTCGCTGACGCGTCGCTGACACCTCGCAGACAAAATCCAGATATCTGGCATGTTAAATATCTGGGACGGTCGGCTGACTCGACATCACGTGGTGTCAATTGTAGCTACGACCTCCAGCCAATGAGAGAGCAAGTCAACAGAGATGAGGTCACCAGAAGAAAAGCAGCAGCAGCAACATGGCTTCAAAAATAGTGTGGACACAACATTTATTTTAATAAATCAACATTTATTTAGAGCGAGACTCCTGCCGACGTCCATTTTCAAAACAAACCTCTACCGAAAGTCTCGCGTCATTTCCGGATCCACCTGTCGCGTGTGTTTTCGTGACAAAACGTGGTTTGGGGACGGCGTTGAGTGACAAGAGTTGTTGTCAGATCGTGTGGTGTGTGACCCCCTCTTGTGGATCATTTACGAAGTGTCGCATAGTGTGAACACCACAAGGACAAAAAGACATACAGTGAAGTCATGTCTGAACAGCAAAGCGATCTGCCGATGGTTAAAGTCTTGTAGTGTGACCAGGCCTTTAGCTGAAACATATAGCTGTGTGTCATCAGCATGACAGTGGAAGCTAATACCATGTTTACGGATAATTGCGCCAAGGGGTAGCATAGGGAGAAAAGCAGTGGGCCTAGAACAGAACCTTGTGGAACACCGAACATAACCTTGGTATTAGGGATGCAACAATACAGTTAACCCACGGTTCAATACGTACCGCGGTTTTTACCCACAGTTTTCGGTTCAGTTCGGTTCAGATGGTTTGGCAAATTAAAGTTTTTTTACCCATTATACTTTGCTTAGGTGAAAGAAACTGGTTTTAGTTGCAATTCTCTTTATTTTACTTAAATGCAAAAATCAACTTGTACACATTCATAGTGTACTGAAAATAGTGAGATATAAAACTTGTATGACTTTATTACAGGGGACAGGTTTGGAGTACGGCGCTCTTTTTTTCCCAGTCCGCTATGTAATGAACAGTCATGGTGAGATAACGCTCTGTTACCCACGAGGTCCAACTATCTGTTATTAGAGCAAGGCTTTGTGCTTTAGCCAGTGCGGTTTCAATTTTTTTGTGCGTTTTTTCGTAGAGGTCTGGAAAAAAGGACGTCATGTGTAATGTGGTTCGAGCACTTTTATAAGTTGCCGAAAGCCCACATCACCAATCACCGAAAACGGCTGCAAATCTTTAGCAATTATTATATTACAATTATTTTTTGTGTCTCTCGGAACCAGTTGGGTATGAATGCTGGAAGGAATCAGATAGGGGACTGTTTTTTGGATGCCTGTGTTACCTGCTCTGCCATCTTGCTTCCAGACAGTGATATCTCTGGGTGATGGAGCTGCAGATGTGCAGTCATACTGGAAGTATTTCTATGTGAGTAGGTAAATTGTGTGTAACAGTGCTTAAACACAGTCATTTTTTTTGTTTACCGTTTTTGTTTCATCAGCATCATGGTCAACAACAAATCCGAAATGTTCCCACACCACAGATCTGAATCACAGCATTGCTTCCTCGTATTTGTCTCGCTTTACCGCTCTCCATGGTTAGATTGTGAAATCTGACACCAGCATTGCAAGCATCTTTAAGCGCCCCTAACTTTAGCGCTCACTGATTGGATATTTACTCGCGGGTAGGCATGTCTGTCTCAGGGCATAGACATATAGTACAGACAAACACAAACAGGCGGTTCAGAGAGTAATAAAACGCATGGAAACCAAAAACTGAAAAAAACAGTTCACATACGCGTATTGAACTGTAGAGGTCGTACCGAACAGTTCAATATTATATTGAGTATTGTGGCATCCCTACTTGGTATGCATAGAGATGTTACCATCTAGATCTACAAACTGATAATGGTCAGTCAAATAAGATCTGAGCCAGTGAAAAAAGTAAATGTGCAAAAGTGAAAAACCTCTGGTATCTGGTGTAAAAAACCTGAGCCAAATGTGGACCAAATGATCTGCTGTGGCAACCCCAAACAGGGAGCAGGCAAAAGAACAATAACATTTATCAGGGTGAATCCTGGGAAATAAATGCCACTTGATGTCACTTATTGTGGCCTCAAACCACATCACCTTGTTTCCTTGCACTAATAATTCATAGCTTTAAGTTAATGATCTCGTTTCCACAACTTAATCACATTTACATAATTTAGTGAATTTGTTCCCTTAGCTGCCTTAATAAGTTTTAATATAGTTTAGTATAGTTTTAATATAATCAGGATTAGAAATGTTACAGGGAACAAAAATGAAAACTTTAATCTAAATAAAATCACCTAAAATTGCTCAAGCAAAATTTGTATAATTTTGTTTAAAATGTTCTTAACTGTTTAATAACATTATTTTGCCTTTATTATTATTTGATTTCAAGAACCCAAACCTACACAGGCCTAATTTCCTGTACAGGAGGAATTACTTTCTGTATCTTTCTGAAAATCTTTTATAGCCATTTTTGTTATTGATGTTTTTTCTTTGTTTGTGTAGAAAGTGTTTTCTGTGAGAATCAAATCACACTGCAAAGCAGAACTAAGCTCCGATACTGAAAATAATTATCCAGGCTTCAGCTGAAATACAGTGTTTGGTTTTATTTATAATCAGTGTTTCAGTGTAGTCTCTCATACATAAAGAACTTAAACATTATTTTATTTCACTTTAGCTGGTTTCTGACTAAAGAGGAGTGTCATGGTATGTAGGGGCAGGAAACGTTAAATACTGTTTCTGTTCATAATAAAGCAAAATGAAGAACAGATCTTTCTGAATTATTTTAATATAAATCTAATATCAGTTTGAAATGCAGAAGAACCAAAAAATACAATCAGATCAGATGCTGCTGCTATCAGTGCAGTATAACTATATATGTATATACATTCATTGACACACACTTGAGTACTTTTAAAAGTATAGTGACATTTCCTGTGTTCCTGTATTGAATGTTATACACAATTATAGAGATACTTTCCGTACCTATCATTCTTACATGAAATACTTACATCTGATTTAATTTAAAATATAAAAATGTAAACTCTGAGCTCACAAAGATGTAATAAACAAATAGAAAACTTTGTTATCCGTGGAGATTTATACACAGATTTCTGATAACAGACTACTGCATAATAACACAAGTAAATTTGGCAGATGATTAAACAATAAAATGAATGTTTTTAAAGCCACACTGAGTTTAAATCATAACCTTTATCCTAATTAAGTAAAATGTCAGTCATCTTACCTGGCAGTTAAATAATAAAAATGATTATACAGCAGAAGCAAACATGAAGACATGTTTCACATTAAGAGATTCACATTAAAGTATCACACAAAGGATTGTAAAAAAATATATATATATAAAACAACACATTACAAGCATCTTTAAAAAAATGCTTTGAGTTGATTAAACTAGTGCATTCAGTTACTTACACTCATGGGGAAAAAGGACACCTTTCTGCAATTCTATATTTTTATTTATCAGGACCTAAATAATAACTGTGAGATTCTCACCAACGTCTAGAAAGAAACTAATAATCTCAGGTACTGTACTCATTTTTTACCCAAAAAATACATACACCTTTCCTACTTCCACCATTAATAAGACAATAATTAGCAGCCAGGTTACTAACAAAATAAACAAAATTAGCTCATCATGAAGTGTGATTATGTCTATAAAAGCAGAACTTTGGGCAGTTTGAGAAACTGTTGCTGCTCATCAGTCTGTGAAGGATTATAAGGCCGTCTCCATATAATTTCAAATTTATCATTCTACATTGTGAAGGACTGTTTACATGTGGGGAGAACCTTCAATACAGCTGCTCTCTATGTATGAGGAGTGAACGTCTCAGCAAATTCAGTCCAAGCTCAGACATGTACAGAAAACCCCAAAAGCAACATCATGTGACCTAAAGACCTCTGTAAGCAGATTAAACAAACTAAAGCATGGTGGAGGAGGAATGATGATTTGGGCTTGTTGAGCTACAGGACCTGGGAGTCATGCAGTCAGTGAGACAGTCGATAAAGTCCACTTTATTACCAGAATCTTCTTAAGACAAATGTAAGACCATTTGTCCAGCAGCTTAATCTGAGCTGGAATAAGGTCATGAACAAGACAATAATGCTGGACATAAACTCCAGAATAACTAAAGAAGAAAATATGAAGTTGTTGGAATGACAAAGCAAAAAGTCCAGACATTAACCTCATTGAGATTCTGTGCATAAACGAATGCCTTTAAACATCAACCAAATGATGTTGTAAAGAAGAGCGTACCAAAGTTTCTCCAAAGTAATGTGAGAATAATAAACTACTTCAGAAAACATTTACTATATATTATTGTTGCTAAAGGTGGTATATGGTACTGAATTATAGGATTCACTTATTTTTCCCAGCTGGTATCTGAATATTGGTTCATGGTTATGGAAAAAAATGATTACACATTGACCTCTGTTCTCCCATGAGATTTATAGAAGTTGGTACAATTGTTATTTAGTCCCTGATACATAAAAATCAACTAATACAGTCACTTGGGGTTTTTATGGGCATGTCAGTCAGGTGAAAGTGCAGAAACCCCATAAACATACTTTGGCAATCTTCTGGGTTTGTGTTTGAGGATTTTTTTACTAAAAACAAACAAACAAAAAGAAAATCTTTGATTATTCTTGAAGAAAAATATACAATAAGCCCAATGTAATAAAAAATGTGTTATGCTGTCTTTAATATTAACATATGGAGGTGCTGTATATGACTGAACATATAACGAGTCAAATTAAATTTATTGTGGATCGGATTTTACTATGTAGTTACATAAACAATTACTGAAGAATTAAAGACCGTGGGATAAATCTTACCCGCTAAGACCCTGGGGGCTGAGGAACAGGAGCCAGATTCTCCATTTCATGTTCATGTTGTAAAGCTGAATCCTGTATTAAAGGCGAGACATTATTTTTTGCAAAAGTGTTTTGCTCAAAGGTTAATGATATTAATGAGTTTTTAATAAAAGCCTCTGTTTATTCCATGTTTAATATCAAGTCAAGTCAAGTAAGTCAAGAAGCTTTTATTCTTATTCTATCACACATAGTATACACATAGTATATACTCACATTGTCTGGTGTCTGTTTACACCTACACAATTCTTTTGTTTGACCTAAGGGATATATTCAGAGTCAGAGACTTCAGTACAAAGGTTATATATTTACAAAAGTGATCAAAAGTTTACATACACTTAGAAAGAACATGTATATTATGGTATCTTGAGTTATCAAAGATTTGAACAACTCTATTTTTCCTGTATGATTGGAACACATACTTGCATTTTGGTCCTTTTATAACTTTATTACAGGTCTTCTTGAAATATGATAAAATATGACAAAAAAATATACATACAGCAACTTATAAATTTTGTTGATATAGAAAGATGTTTTTTTTTTTAATTTGCTTTGTGATATGGCCTCCTAACTTTTTGTGATTATGACTACAGCTGGTGACTTCTTTGAGTCTATTTAAATAAGGCTGGTTTAATACACTCATTACAATCAGCCACAAACACAACAATAGGAAAGTTTAAGGAGCTCAGCAAGGTTCTGAAAAAGCAGATCATCAAAAGGAAAAACATTTGGAACCATTTCTAAGGAGTTACAGGTTTCAATATGAACTGTGCAACCAATTATTTGAAAGTATAAAAAGCACAGTTGTGTCACTGCTTTGCTCAGGAAGAAAATGCAAGTTATCACCTGCTGCTGAGAGAAAATTGCTCAGGATTTAACACAGGTGTCAGTGTCCACAGTCAAGTGTGTTTTAATCACCATGGGCTGAGAATTTACTGTGCAAGAAGGAAGCCCTTTCTCCAGAAATAGCACTTAACACTCAACTGAAGTTTGTTTCTGATCACATGGACAAGAACCAAGCTTCCTGGGGGAAGTTCTATAGTCAAAAACAAAAAATATGTTATTTTGCCACAATGATCAGAAGAATGTCCATCGATGGCTCCTCTGTGGAGATCGTCAAGAGCATCAAATTCCTTAGTGTCCATCTGGCGGAGAACTTCACCTGGTCACTCAACACCAGCTCCATCACCAAGAAAGCCCAGCAGCGCCTCTACTTCCTGAGGAGGCTGAGGAAAGCCCATCTCCCTTCCCCCATCCTGACTGTGTTCTACAGAGGGACCATCGAGAGCGTCCTGAGCAGCTGCATCACTGCCTGGCTTGGGAACTGCATCGTCTCGGATTGCAAGACACTTCAGCGGATAGTGAGGACAGCTGAGAAGATCATCGGAGTCTCTCTCCTCTCTATCACAGACATTTACACCGCACGCTGCATCCGCAAAGCCAACAGCATTGTGGCTGACCCCACACACCCCTCACACACACTCTTCACCCTCCTGCCATCTGGAAAGAGGTACAGGAGCATTCGGGCCCTCACAACCAGACTGTGTAACAGATTCTTTCCTTTCCTCAAGCCATCAGGCTCCTCAACACCCAGGACTGAACTGTTCTACACTCTCACACACACACTCACTCAGGACTGAACTGTTCTACACTCTCACACACACTCTCACTCAGGACTGAACTGTTCTACACTCTCTCACACACACTCTCACTCAGGACTGAACTGTATATTAACTCTCTATCTCTCTCACACACAGATACACACACTCTCTCTTGACTGTGTGGACGCACACACACACACACACACACACACACACATAATTTATACTGTTCATTACTTACTGCACTACCTCTACCTGTCATCCGCTGCTATAGTTATATTTATGTTTATTCTATTTGCACTACCTCAACCGCTGCTGTGTATTTTTGCACAATATTTTTGCACAATACTTTTTTTTTATTTATTTTTTTTTTATTATTTTTTTATTATTTCACTTTATCTATTTTATTTCACTTACATTCCAGTACACGTTCTTTTATTTCTTTTCTGCGCTAAGTGTCCTGTGTTCTTTTGTGTTGTCTTTATTGTATTTATTGTCTTTTTGCACTGTCTTGTCTATGCTCTGTTTGCACCTAGCTGCACACTGTGCACTTTACGTGGCTAAGACAAACTTCTGTCCTAGCTCTGTGGTGTTGTTTGTTGTTTTGTGTTGAACTTGTTGTTGTATGTTTATGTAGCACCAGGTCCTGGAGAAACGTTGTTTCATTTCACTATGTACTGCACCAGCTATATGTGGTTGAAATGACAATAAAAGCTTCTTGAATCTTGAATCTTGAATCTTGAATGTTTAGAGGACAAAAGGTGAGGCCTTTAACCCTATGAACACCAGACCTACCATCAAGCATGGTGGTGGTAGAATTCTGGAGCTGTTTTATTACAAGTGGAACTGGACTTTTACAGAAAGTATATGGAAAGATGAAGGAGGATTACCTGCAAATTCTTATGGGAACCCTAAAACCATCAGCCAGACAGTTGGGATTTAGATACAGTTGGGTGTTCCTGGACAATGACCTCAAATCCCACACATCAGAAGTGGTAAAGAAATAGTTAAACCAGGCTAGAATTAAGGTTTTAAAATGGCCTTCCTAAAGTCTAGACTTAAATCCTATTGAGAACAAATGGACTGTGCTGAAGAAACAAGTCCATGTCAGGAAGCCAAAAGAAAAATAACTTCGTCAGTTCTGTCAAAAATTCAATCAGATGCTTAATCTTTGTGGATGGCTACCGAAAGCACCTATTAAAGTAAAATTAGATTAGATTAGATGATTTTCTTTACAAGTGTATGTAAACTTTTCACCACAACTCTATGTGGAAAATGTTATCAGTTTTATTCTCATACTCACAGGAATATTGTACTGTATATTAAAGCAGCAAATAATCCTAGTCTATAGTAACTTATATAATCAAATAATAAATGATTTTATAAAGTTGTGATGTTTTCCAAAAAAAAAACTTTGAATATTGGTATGGTAAAGGTGTTTGTTAGTAGACATTTATTATTTCACTTTTTATCAGTTAAAAGTGTGATGCAATCTTAATAAATAAACATTGTAATTTGTTTCACTCCAGAATGGAATATTTACATATAACCACACAGTATGAAGTGTGTTATTATTTAAATAATACATATATTTTCCATTTTGGACACAAAGGCATGGAGTGAGGCATGGAGGAGATGAATAATACCAAAAAATAAATATTTTCATG
The DNA here is from genome assembly GCF_019097595.1 of Hemibagrus wyckioides. Lineage (NCBI taxonomy): Eukaryota > Metazoa > Chordata > Actinopteri > Siluriformes > Bagridae > Hemibagrus > Hemibagrus wyckioides. The sequence goes on along the minus strand of NC_080722.1, from coordinate 19,880,903 downwards.
ACTATTTCCAGACCTGCTTAACAGAAGAGCAGCTATTTTTTCTACAACAATGGAATGAGAGAAAGCACACAGACCAGCTCAGCATTAGATCATATACTGTGGTGTGTGTGTGTGTAGATTATACTTACAGAAAGTAGATATTTGTAAAGCAAGGCAGCAGGCAGCAAAGAAACTTTCAGTTGGTAGGAGAATAAGTCGCAGATCCACTGTCCGCTCACCATTTCCTGTTTATAATTATAATTGGAAAAGAAAAATTGTAATTCCATACGTATACTGTATATTAAATGGACTGATTTCAGTAACATTTTTTATTATAATTTTTAACTGTCAGTTAGGTCACAATAACATTTAATATTGAAGAATGTTATTGTAGTATTATTTTTTAAAATCACAGACCATAGAGCTCACTCACGTGTTTTAAGGATCAGCTCTACTACTAATGTAACAGTGTTCACAAAAACAACCCCCACTGTACCAAACATGAACACAACCAAATAGGATAAAGCTGCAATAAAAAAGACAGGAAAATTAGAGAAAACATTAACTTTTCCTTTTGAACTGAGTTTATTGTTTTGTAACTTAAAATAAAGATATTTTATGGCCTGATTTTAATTATGGCCTGAAAATAATTTTGTACTTACATCGCTGTGTTCCAGTGTTTCTGGACTCTAAAAAAATTAAAGCAAAATCATTATTACAATGCTGCTAATTTCTTCTGTATTGACTGTGAAAATAAGAAGGGTCTGCTTATTTTTCCCAACTGGTTTTTGAATTTTGGTTTATGTTAAGGCAAATAATGGGTACATATTGAATTCTGTGGGGGGGTTTTTTGTTTGTTTGTTTTTTTGCTGTCACCTAAGGTAATTTATTTGTTACAGAAGTTGGTGGGGAGAAAACTACAACAGGTTACGTATGTAACCCGGTTCCATGAGAAGGGAAAGAGATGCTGCATCATGACTGAAGCTATGGGAACACTTTGTCGAGGAAGTGTGTCTGAAGCTCCGTGTGCACACATGCCAATTCATTGGCTTGGATAGGACATGTGACGGAGGAATACGCACAAGCATGACCATATAAGGGCATCCACGTCACATTCATTCAGCTTGCCTTTGTCTGAAGGAAGCACAAAAGGACGCTCGGGGTGTGGCCAGCGACGAAGCATCTCGTTCCCTTCTCAGGGAACCGGGTAACATACATAACCTGTTGTAGTTCTCTTTCAAGGGAACTCGACACTGTCTTATGACTGATGGGAACATCAATACCCAAGCCTCCACACACCGGTCGATGTCTGTCCCAGGGGCCATGAGAGAGCATGAGTGAACCAGGCACAGAACACCCATTAGCCCTGAGGGACCTGAGACTCAGGAGTGGGGTCCAGGTCCAGGTTATAAAACCTGATGAAAGTGTGCGGAGAGGACCACCCCTAGTGGAGTGAGCCCTGACCCCTAGAGGCAAAGCAATACCACGCGCCTCATAGGCCTGGGTAATGGCCTCTACCACCCAGTGTGCCAAGCACTGCATGGAGACCAGAATACTCTTGTTCCAGCTCACAAAGCAGATGAATAAGGAGGAGGACATATGCCACAAGCTGGAGCAGTGGACTTTAGTCTTAAGGGCTCTGACTGCGCAGAGCAAGTGCAGCCTCTCCTGTTCCACCGAGTCATGGGGCGGAAGACAGAAGGCCTGCAGGATGACTGGATAACCGGCCACCCTGGGCACCTTCGGTCATGACGGTCATGCCAGGAGCAAACTCCAGGCAGGCGGTAGCGACCGATCCCCTACCTGTCTAAGGGAGGCCAAGGCTAAAATTAGAGCCGTCATAAGGGTCAGAAAATTCTCTGAGGCTGATTCCATGGGCTCAAAGGGGGCTTCCCGCAATCTGTCCAGGGCCACCAAGAGGTCCCTGGAGGGGAGGTGTGGTCTGCAGGAAGTCCTCACCCGAGAGACTAGAGGATGCCTACTTAAGGAGGCAACAAGGACAAAGGCATGGTTCGCAGCAATAGCGGCCATGTACACCTTTAAAGTAGAGTGGTACAGGCACCGAGAAAGGTGAGACTGTAGGAATCCCAGCACCATACCGATCGGGCAGTGCATTGGGTCCTGCTTGCACTGAGGGCACCAGAAACTAAAAAGCCTCCACTTTAGAGCATACAGCTTCCTACTGGAGGGAGTCCTAACATTCAGCAGAGTCTCCACAACCTCTGATGAGAGGCCTGCCTCTAGGAACTGGTCCCCCTCAGGGGCCAGACCCAGAGCTTCCACATCTCTGGGCGGGGGTGGAGAATCGCCCCTCACACTTGAAAGAGGATCTTTCCTGATGGGAATCCCCCAAGAAGCATTGTCTAGAAGGGAGACAAGGTCCGCAAACCAAATTCGAGTGGGCCAGTGAGGATCCACTAGAAAAAGGTGGACCCCATAGTGCAGCACTCTGGCTAGGACTTCTGGGAGCAGAGCTACCGGGGGAAAGGCGTACAGATGCAGCCTCGGCCAGGTCTGTACCAGACCATCCAGGCCCAGAGGGTCTGCATGAGAAAGGGAGTACCACAGTGTGTCAACTCCTCTGAGGCACAGATCCACTTCCATTTGGCTGAAAATCCACCAGACGGTTTCCACCACCTGAGGCATCCCTGGGCATCAGCACCTGTCTCGACAGGAAGTCTGCTCCCCGATTTATGTGCCCTGGAAAGAAAATCACTTGCAGCGAAAGAAGTCTGGTCTCTGCCCAGAGCAACCTTGAACAGAGGGCGCCGACGCAGACCGCCATGACGGTTGATATAAGCAACCACTGTGGTACTGTCTGTGCGCACCAGCACATAGAAGCCCCTGAGGTGTGGGAGAAAGTGTTTCAGTGTTAGAAACACAGCCCTCACCGCCAGGCAATTAATGTGCCATGAGAGTTCTCTGAGAAGAAGAAAGCACACACTTCTCTGGGTTGATCCTGAGGCCTAGAGACCTCATATGGGCAAGCATCGCATCCCGGTGACTGACGCTTCACCAGTTGGTCGACAACAGTGCTGACACCATCACCAAATAGGCCCTGAGGTGAAATTGAGGCGTCTAAGAGAAAGGACTTGTCCTTGTCCTTTATCCGCTTTAAGATTGAGCCACAGGTGCCTCTTCGTGGCAACCAGCACAGCCATTGAACTGCCTATGGCGCAGGCCGTCTGCTTTGTGGCTCTACGCAGCTCAGAGACTGTGTCAGGGCTCAGACCTTCACTGCAGTCAAGCTCCCTCAGCAGGTCAGCCTGGTAAGCCTGCAAAACCACCATGGTGTGCAGGGACATGGTGTGCTCTTCCACCTTAGGCATGGCAGCCTCACCATCCAGCCCCATAATGGCTGAATAGGTTGTGGAAGCCGGAGAAAAAAGACCGCCGAATATGGATTTTTCCAGGAACTCGATACCTCAGCATGGAGGTCTGGAATAAAAGGCAGGGGGGTGGGAGTGGGGGTCAGGTCAATCTAAATTTAATTTCCCAACGGCACGCATAATGACGTCAAGAAGCTCCTCGAATGCCACTGGCTGTGGTGGCAAATCAGCGGATGAATTCTCTTCGTCACCCGCGTCAAATTCCTCAGAACCCGACGCATACAGAGAAATATACACTTCCGGGTTTGGAGAAAACCGAAATATGGACATCGGAGTTAGGGGAGAGGACAAGAGAAAGGGAAGAACCAATCTCCTGTTCCGATTCCGCTAACTTCATCTGCAAGGGGGAAATCTCTCGCAATGCTCGAAGCTGGATCCCTTGAGAACTGACTGGGCATGCTCCTCACCCAAGCAAACCACACAAAGTGTGTGTCATCCTCCGTAAGAAAATGCAGACACAGATGCACACACACCTTAAAATTTTAAGCCATATGTGCCTTGGACAGACACTTGACACTCATACAACGGATCGCTTTCTGAAGACAAAAAAGCTGAATGAATGTGACGTAGGTGCCCCTATATGAACATGCTGACGCGTATTCCTCCGTTACATGTCCTATCCAAGCCAATGAATTGGCATGTGTGCACACGGAGCTTCAGACACACTTCCTCAACAAAGTGTTCCAATAGCATCAGTCATGATGCAGCGTCAAGTTCCCTCGAAAGGGAACAACTGTTATTTAGATCCTTATTTAGACCCTGATATATAAAAACATAGACCTGAAGTGTGTACATTCTTTTTGTCATGACTTTAAGCACAGTCAGTTTTACTGATCATTCATAAGATCTCCAGGACAGAGGAGCTTCCAAAGTTTCTTTTCCTTTTTTAAAAGTAATTTTTTCTTATTAAACATGTTTTTTCTCATTAATTTCACAATAGTAAAAAAGAGTAAAACTACATATATAAAAATAAGAAGATAAAATGCAAGCAGAAGTGTCATTAGAATGCAGTGGACCGTGCATTTCGGCCTTCACTGGTGTCCTTCCTGAATTAATCCACCTCTATACCATTATTATGACCCCCTGACATTTTCTACTCAGCCCTCCTAAAATTATGTGATTCTCCATAAACTGTACACAAATTGGTGATCGCCTCAGTCCCCTTTAAATTTCATATGAACATGGCGGCAGACTTCGCCTCCTCCCCATCTTTCAGCGCGTTCTTCAATCCGCAGACCGCAGCGTCGTAGAGCAAGGATCAGAGGACAAGTGTGTGTGTGTGTGTATGTGTGTACGTGTGTGTGTGTGTGTGTCTGATCAGGAAGACTCGTATTTGGCTTGTTCAGTACTCATATGTTATACACATCTGTGCAATACAGTGGAATGCAATAAGTTTACAATCTATTTATTTATTTATTTATTTTTTACTATTATACCCTAATTGGGTCTTAAATGAAAATTCTAGAATTGCCCCTGGAAGCCACGGCAATAGATACTAATCAATCGTTAAATAACAAAGTAAAAAAGTAAATTAGGCTACAGTATTTCACACCTCACAAGGAATAGTCTGTTTTATTACGGTTACTTTTCTCAAAAAGACATTCTTGATGCCGTATACAGCAAACTGCAATCTCCGGAGGACGCAGCATCCGAAATGTGACTATATGTGACTATGTGACAGAGAATATAGAAACAATGTATATGTGCGTGTCGCTGCCTCTGACTACTCCAACTATCCAATCAAAGGACGGGAAATTGCTGACGTAATCGTATGCCTGCTAGATGGCCCCAGTGATGCCAACTCGAAATCTGATTGGTTAATGGAACAGTTTCATTGCCAACGTATTTTAAGCTACGGGTGCCTGGACTTTTAATACTGCAGGCCTGTTAGAATGTCATAAAGAATGTCATTATCTAAACACAAGGTGGAATATGAATGCAGCTCAGTGGCAGCTGGTGGTAAAAAACTTGGGGGGTGCAATCAAAATTAAAATCACTGCACTGTAAATAACCATTTATCAGTTGATTATGTATCACTACCGCTAAGATAAAATATTGAAACGTACATATTTGTGCACTATGAATCAGGGAAATTGAGTTCAATGTGGGTTTATTATCAGTAATGAAGTAACAAAGGTTAAAAAAACACACTGGAAAGTTGCCAAACCACAGGCCAGTGGCACAATTTAAAAAGAAATTTTGCTCTCCTTTTTTTCTGACTAGCAAATTTCTCAAAGAGCTTCTGATTAAAGTCAGTCATCTTTTCAGTCAGTCACCAGTCTCTTTTCCATTGACAGCATGGCCAATGCATTCAATAAAGTGCTGGAAAAGCACAAAGTGTGAAAAGGTATTTTTGAAAAGATATAACTGGATTTTCTTTCATCTCAAGATATTTTGCTTGCTTCCACATTAACCAGTACCTACCCGTTAACTGGCCATCTGCTGAGCGATAATGAGACTCATTGAGAATGGTCCAATCACATGAGCCCAAATATATAAAAACAATATTGATTTGCTAACAATGAAAGTGGGAGGGTTTGGGGCACAGAGTGCTGCTCACCAAAGAAAATTTGAAACAAGCCAATCAGAGCTCAGTCTCAAATCACATGCTTTTCAAAAATTTACAGACCTACATACACACTTTGTCCAGCGCCCTGCACACACACACAGACACATGAACAAAATACAGTTTTGATTTTTTTTTTTAAATAAATGATGATAGTGAAATAGTACAACTAAATGATTTTATTTCATTTTTAAAATATCAAATTATTGTTAACGTGTTTGGCTTTAAGGAGGCAGTACCCCATCGCCCCCTATTGACCGGCCGCCACTGGTGCCACTGCTTCTGAATTTGGGGATATTGCTACTTTAAAGGTTTAAATTAGCATATTTTGTCCTGAATTGTATCAGAAATACAGATTCAACCAACATGATTTTCAAAAACACGATTCAACAATATTAACATATCACTTGATTTTGTTTACATAATCACTGACAATAACAGACATTTTTAAAGACACTTTTAAATTTCCTATGAATTTACTTGTTTAAAATATGCTATCAAAATAAAAATTTTCAAATAAAAATTTGAAAAAGATATGTATAAAAGTATACATACCTGATGAACGGTTTATTTGTGTAAACAGTGTAATCAGGGTCAAAATGTGGAGGAAAACAGTCACACAGACCAATGTGTCACGTTCTATGAACCGAGAAAAAACACACAAAAAACATTTTTACACCAGTGTAATCATGACACTGTTATTGCCTGACTGTTCAGTGTACAAAAAATTCACTAAAATGCAGTAAAACAGCTTTAAAGCTAAATCACAGGGCCATGCTTTTGTACTGGATGATTCTTAGCTTTTTTCTCTTAGCTTCCTTTTAGAATTATTGTTGTTGTTGTTAATAATAATAATAATAATAATAATAATAATAATATTTTATTATTATTATTATTATTATTATTATTATTGGTTGAATAATATAAATTTACAAACTCAAGTAGGAAACAGTAAAATGCAAATGTACATAACCTTTACAGGTATAAAAGAATATATAAAAATAATTAACAGTTAAGGGGGAGAAAAAAGCAAGAATAGTTAAATTGTAAAAAGAAAGAAGCTCATACATAGCTGAGGGATTGATTGTCTGTAGATAGATAGTTCAACTTGAGGGACTGATTGTCTTTATATTTTATTTAGATTTTCTGATGATAAATAATTTTTACATTCGTTCTTAATACAAATTAGGGATTGTTTACAGTTATTCCACTTGCTCTTATGAATAAGATATTTACTTAATAAAATAATAACGTTTATAACCAGTGACTTCAGTTTTCGAGAGACCATCGACATTAACGAAAACCTGAAATAAATTAAAGTAAGTGTCAGTTCCAATGTCTAGCCAGCTGTAAAGGTCTTGCCAAAACTGCAGGCTTAATAGACACTCAATAGTTTCTGGCTCCTTCCTGCAACAACCACAAAAATCTACTTCAGAATCTACTTAAACAGCTGGATAAACATTGTTAATTATTCTAAACTTAAGATAATTACAATATTTGTTTATAAATGTCAATATTTGTTTATAAATGTCTTATCAAAAATCCTTACTTTTGATAATTTATTGAAATCTAAAAAAATTATTTATATTTTAATACATTTGCCAGAATTTTTTTTGTTACATTTTTAATCATCAATGTACACTTCACCAATCTTCAACTCAGGCAATTTATTATTTTAATATGTAAAAATATTTTGTATTAGTTGTTTAGAACTTTTTCTAAAAACATTCTTGTTTAAATAATGTCTTTCTATTTATTGTAATGGTTCTATTATTCCACAAAGTAGAACCCTTTGAGGATACAGACAGAAAACACAGTTCTTTAATGAGTGCATGATAAACCAAAAAAATAATGGCTGACCCAGAAGTGATGTCACAAAACCGGACGTGTGCATAGTGCGAGCTGACAGTGAACACCCTCCACAGGGCATCTACAACAACCCTCCAGGCTGCTCCGGGTGCTCCCTGTGAAACTGGATGATAAGGTCAGGATCAAGGATGTACCAAGTCAAAACCCAAGAGCGCTTGTCAGATGGATCCGGAGGCTTCTGGGAAGCTTGAGCTGGACAGCCACCGATTTGAGCATTTTAAAGATAAGGGAAAGGGCCGACAAAGCATGGGGCTAGCTTTCTCCAAGCTTCCTTTAGGAGCATGTCTCTAGTGGACAACCACACCATCTTGCTGATGCAGCAAGGAGATGCGGAATGAAGCTTGGCCCAATGGGCGTAACTTTTGGAGATGCAGAGCCTATCTGGCCATTGGTCTGTGGGTGAAAACCATATGATAGGGAGCTGACAGAACTCTCTCCAAAAATTAGAGGTGAATTGGGGACCTCTGTCAGAGACAACGTGCCAAGGGATGCTATGCAGTGGGAAAATGTGCAGGAGTAGGAGAAGGTAGATGGATACAAATTGGTTGAGCATGTCCTGTAAAATATCATTTACGAGTGCCTAGAACACCAGCGGTGCGTTGGTAAAGCCGAAGGGCATAACCTGGTATTCATAGTGACCAGTAGGGGTGTTAAACACTGTCTTCCATTCGTCCCCCTCCCTGATAGCACAAGGTGGTTGGGTCGATCAAGCTGTGAGAAAATGCTGGTTCCCGGGAGGAGTTCAAAAGCGGAGGACATTAATGGCAGAAGGTAACGGTTCTTGACAAAGACCCCGATGCAGGAACAAAGGGACTTGTTCTTCTTCTCCATGAAGAAGAAGCCGGCCCCAGCAGGGGAGAAAGACAGGCACTTTTTGCCAGTGGCGAGGGATTCCCGAATGTCATTGGTCATGCCCACCCTTTCAGGCCCTGTAAAGTGATACAGACAGCTGCAAGGAGATGTGGTCCCGGGCATGAGGTCAATGCTGCAGTCATAAGGCCGGTGCGATGGCACAGAGGATGCTTTGGCCTTGCTGAAGACCACCCGAGATTTCTTTACAGATTTCTCTCCTCTCTCGATTTTTTTTTAGATTTTTTTTTTTATCTCGAAAAGTGAAATGAAATACTGTTTCCACTGCCCCTTGAAACTTGAAACTGACCATGGAATCCCCCATTAAGGATTCCAGTCACCACTTCACTTGTGTCTTTTCTGGAAGACTAATAAGTCTAAGGTCCTATCTTCTCTTATATCTGTCTTGCTCCAAAGACTGCTGCCTTAGTGAAACATTTCCCTTCCTCAGATTCGCTATTTCCTCTTTCAGTTTGCAAATATCTTCTTTATTTTCTTTAAGTGCTTGTGCATTTTCTTCCATTCCAGTTAAATTAGAATTCTGTTTCTTTGCCAAGGATGATGATTCTAGGATGTTTTTAAATGAATTTTATCAGAGCCTGCATAAATGCTAACACCACTCCACCATCTTGCCCCTTGGCTTCCTGATCAACTGTTCTGTTTAGCTTTCAATAAAACCAACAAACAGTAATAAAACAGGGCTGGTACCTACCTTTCACATCCATCTGCACATCATAATGGATGTAGATTGACCCTGATGCACTTAGAACCTCCAGGATCAACATCACTGATACCCAAAGTAAATAATCTGCAACAACAAACAGCTATTTTTACATCTTTAACTTCACATGACAATATCTTACACTAGCATTAACTTTGTGGTTCTTTTTTTTTCAGTTTGATAGTAGATTTGAAAAAAAATTATGATTGTGTGTAATATTTTAACTGCTTGTGTATTTTTTTATTAATGCTTGAGTTATACTGTTACTCTAAACAAGATAATATGATTACTAAATTAATTAACTTATAAATTAATAAATGTATAAGAATATGAATAATAATGTTTTATTCACCATGTGTGTAAATTCATATTTATAATCAGTGGCGGGCAGTCAATAGGGGGTGCTGGGGCACCGCCCCCTTAAAGTTAGCCAGAGAAGAATGCTACTTTAACACATTAACAATAATTATATATTTCAATAATCAAATAAAAACATTTTGTCCTACTAATCCTAAATACTAACACTAATACAAAAAAAAATCTAAACTGTATTTCACTCATTTGTCTGTCTGTCTGTATGTGTGTGTGTGTGTGCATGTGGTTATGTAGTTACAAAGTTTTGAAAAGCATGTGACTTGAGGCTGAGCTCTAATTGGCTTGTTTCAAATTGTCAAATTGTTTTGAGCCCTCCCACTTTTATTATTATCAATATTGTTTTTACATTTTTTAGCCTCATGTGATCATGTGACCATATTCAACGAGTGTCATTACCAGCAGATTGTTATTTAACAAGCAGGTACTGATTAATGTGGAATCAAGCAAAATATCTCAATATATCTTCACAAAAAATACCTTTTTGGATGAAGAAAAGAAAAGAATCAAGGAGCTTGGGCCAGATCGACCCAATTTGCAAATTCAGCAGCAGTGATTAGGCAACTTTCCAGTGTGTGTGTATGTATGTGTGTGTGTGTGTGTTTGTGTGTGTGTTTTAATGATTACCTTCATCACTTCATTACTGATAATAAGCCCACATTGTGATTCATAGTAGATTTATTGCTATTTATAACAGTTGACTTTTTCAATATTTTATCTTAGCAGGAATGATACATAATCACCTGGTAAATGGTTATGGTTATCAATTCATTTCTTTCTGTTTATTGGTCATTTTGTGCTTTCAGCTATCTAGATTTCCCTTTTGGCATTTTGTGGGCTAAATGCAAATCAGTAGCAGTGAGTGTAAATCTGGTGATTCATGGGTGATCAGCAATCAACAACATACGCACATGAACACAAATAAAATCCACATTATATTAATGCACTGTAGGTAATGTTAGCGCAGTTCTAGCAAGCTACTGTACTGGTAATACAATACCCTAATCTGATAAAATATACCATAACAACAATGATTTGTCCATCATTAACATTATCTAAGTTTTCTGGACAGTGGGAAGGGAGAGAAGTTAACCTTTTACACCGTGTTTTGAGTTTAGGTGTATTTTAAAGAAACTGAAGTAAATATACATTATATCATGTTTTTTATAAACAGAATCAAAAGTGAAATGTGTTTAGAATCATGTAAATTTGTGAAAACTAGTGTCTGTTTTACTTAACAGTTTAAGTCTGGATATTGCATGCAGATAATTTATACTTCATTTTTTATTCGTGGCCAACACACAAGGTTTGTGTGTAAATGTGTAAGAATTTGTTTTAGGAATTAGGTTGTGTAATACATTATTATCTGTTGTGTAATATGTCATTAACTCTAAGTACATAGATTTGTAATTAGTCACTCAAAGAATAATCATATGGTTATTAATTATATTGCATCAAATGTAATGTAATGTTTGTAATGTTTAACTGGCAAAAAAAATAATGTAAAATAGATGTTACATGATGTACTTACTTAGATTTTTTAGTTTAAGATAAAAAACAAAACAAATCACTGCCAAGAATGGAAACACTAACACAGCCAGATTTTCTAAAAAAAAACAGAGAATAATTACAGAAATATTAAACTTTTGCTTGCAAAAGTTAAATGTGAAATGATTATTTTGTTTGTAATTAAGTTAATTAAGCTAATATGCTTCACTGTATACACTCATCATATAACTAAAACTGATCACATGATTAAACTGATTCTATAGTAAGTCAGTAGCACAATGAGACGAAAAATATGAGAACATTTATTAAACATTTATAATTACACTACATTGCATTATACATGCATTCTTAAAGTTTTATAAGTATTACATAATCTTTAGAATAAGAAGTGTGGGAAAAATATATTACCTTTAATAATTCAATAAAATGTAATAAAATCAATCAAATGTAACATTACCTGCAAAAAGTGGTACTTACCTGGACGACGTCCATATGTTATTGCAATAAAATACATTCGTAGCAAATTGAAGGCTTCTGTAATTACGTAATGATGATTTTGAAACTTTTTACAGAATCCTTTTTCTGGAAAACAAAGGAATTATTATAAGGTTATTTCAGAGTTTTAACAGGCATTTTTAAAAGGAAAACTAAATAAAAACACACGGCCTTTATTTTAGTCACTTAAAAAACCCAGAACAAAAGGTAATGTTTAGAAACCAGATCCATGTTTCAAGGACCTGTATAACTGTGCTGTATTAATACATATATATATATATATATATATATATATATATATATATATATATATATTTTTTTATTTTTTTTTTTTTTTTTTTTTTTTTTTTTCTTTGTTTTTTCCTAAAGAAAAGTTATGACTACATCAGAATGGACTGCATCCTATATTTGCTTTTAAGTTACCTGAGCTACATTTAAATATAGGTATGTAAATTCCAAAGGTGCTTCATAACCACTATATTGTACTATATAACGCTTGATATTACAGTTCAGAAGCACAGAGTGACTGATTATGCCTTTATTAGAATGTATCTGTGTATCAATTAAATTTTTATGAAAAAAAAATCACAAGAGTGTTTTCCTAAAAGTATTGACTTAGAAGTAAACAATCTCAAACATGTACCCTTCTTTGGCATCTATTCTCATACATACACACACACACATTCACACACACTTTACAGTTGTTTACTATAAAACAATGCTTGAAACACCTACCTTTAGTGAAAGCATACAGAAGAGGAATAAGTAGCATCAGAAGCAAAAATATCACTACCACTTTCCTTTCACTGTTTGATTTATACCATTCATCCACAACAACAGCTAGACAATAACAAAAACAAAAAGGAATTAGTATATATATGGACTGGGTAATGTGTTAGGAACAAAAATATGTCACATGAATTCAAAGACACCCTGAAAATCAAAGTAAAATAATGATGCAGCAGGGTAGTTCATGTTGCTGAAATTTCAGTGCAGCAACTCATAATGGTACTCAGTAGTTTGTATGGCCCCCACGTGCTTCCATGCACACCTGACAATGTCAATGAATGAGAAAAGATACTTTAATATATATACTTTATCACATCAACTGCAGAAAGCAGCAATAAAAAATAATTGAGCTTCTGATGGGATTTACTCAAAACTATACTGGATGTGACCTGACAGAACTATAATACAGCAGAATTGCATGTGTCATACTCTAATTTTCTCTTTCAGCTGTGGAAATCTGTGAAAATCTTCCACTCTTGCTAGAGACATGTACATGTAAGTTTACTGTGTATTTTGGGTGATGTAATTGGTCCATTTGGTGTTACATTTGTGCTGCTTTTTCTATAATACTGTGGTACCTCGGTCCTGGACCACGCCTGTGCTCAAATTTTCGGTATTCTATTCGAATTTTCAAGTCAATTTGACCTCAGTGGACGAAAATATTCGGTGTACAACTCGACCGTCAGGAATGCCAGTTCTTGTTTCATACAGGATTTCAACAAATATCAAATAACGAATTTTCATTTAAGGGGGGCTCAGCCAAAGAGGGTATTATAGTAAAAAAATAATAAATAAATAAAATAAAATAAAATAAAGGTTTGACTAACAGGGTAGGATAGTAAACTTATTGCACTTATTGATGTGTATAACATCTGAGTACTGAACAAGCCAAATACGAGTCTTCCTGATCTCACACACACACACATGCACACACACACACATGCACACACACTTGTCCTCTGATCCTCGGTCTGCAGATTGTAGAACGCGCTGAAAGACGGGGAAGAGCCGAAGTCTGCCAGAGTTTTCATGTGAAATTTAAAGGGGACTGAGGCGATCACCAATTTGTGTACAGTTTATGGAGAATCGCAGAATTTTTAGGGGGGCTGAGTAGAAATGTTAAAGCCCCCCTAAAAATGGCCTAGCGATGCCCATGCCGCACACGCTTCCCATGAGGTGTACCCTGGCGTAGACAATAGAGATGAAACAGTTTACACGGGTCATCTGTTCTAAAAGTATCTGTCAGTGCTTGTGTTATAACCCCACACTATCTTTTGTGGTATAATTTCAGTAGCCATGTCTCCGAAAAAGGGGAAATCAGGCATCAATGTTGCCAAGAGGAAACAGATTAATTTGTTTTATATTATTTCCTATGGGGAAAAATTGTTCAGTTTTCGACCAAATTAGTATTCAACCAGACATTTGGAACGAATTAAGGTCAAACACCGAGGAACCACTATTGTACAATGGGACTCCTTTTAGTTTCAGTGAAAATGTACAGCATTCGTTCATGATATTAGAAAGCCTTCTAGATAAATAGACTGTAGATAAATAAACTGTATTCATGTTATATGGGAAATTCAAAGTATGTAATTTAAATAAAAACCTAAATATAAAAGTCACAATTGTTCAATCTCTGTTGTCAGAACATTACCTTTACAATTATGTTGGTCTCAAAACATTTATATGGTTGTTTTTTGTTTGTTTAAATTTTTAATCTCACAAAACTATTTTGGTGCTACAGTTGACATGCTGTTTCCTGAGACTTTGGTACCTAGTTTCTTTCATTTTTATTTAATGATTTTACTTCAGTGTAAAAATGAAACTCAAAATGGATAATTAATAAATATAAGAACACTTTTAACATTCCGCCCACCTTTTTTCCTATTACTGTTGTTCTTGGATTCACAGTACAATATGCAGATTTATCTGTTTGTTTATTGCTTTCTTTCTGTCATTTGTTTTGTATTTGTATTTTAGAGAACACAGTAGGTGACTACCATAAAGCGAAAATTAATCGAATCTTCACCTTTTCCTTCTTGTATGCTTGATCAAATTTTTTTTGGTTCTTAATGACTTGAGCTACTTGTTAAGTTTTCAAGAAAGAATATCACAATAATTAAGCAAATCAAATATTTTTTATGCAAACATACAAGAAGAAGACTGCAAAGATACACTCACAAAGTTCTGAGATATGGAAGCTGGATAGTCGCACTGCTGTATGTAGTGTTATCTCACATTATATTATAAAGCAGTGGTGAAGTACCAGCTCAGTGGATAAAAACTGGAATCATGACTGTCAAGTTGTTAGGTCAAATCCTAAACTGCTTCTGTAAGACTCTTAAGCAAGTGACAGTTGTTTGCTTGGAGTCTGATATTAACTTTAGATAATTTAGATAATTAGCTGGTTAGTGATGTCATCACTACATTTAGGCACTACATCCTGCTTCCTAGAGAAAATTAAAGTTAACTAACTCCATGGTGAAACTGACATGAAAGTCCATCTGAAACTGTCTGAAAGTAAAAAGGGAATTGTATCCTGTTCATGCTTTTAATAAGAGACCAGTTTGCATGTACCAGTAGCAATGACAAGTAATTCAAGTGCCATGACAAGTGCTGATTCCCCCACTGTGCAGACCACAACAAGGTATTTAGTAAGAGTAGAAAAACTAAACAAGCTCCACACAGCTGGGTCAACCTAAGATCTTTGTATATGTATGTCTTACTGCGACTGAGTCCTTGATTTGTGGGTGCATGTAACATAACACTGTATAATCAATCAGGTAACATTATTTTTACAGACACTCAGATCAGTGTTTAATGGAATAGAAGCACATGATTTAAAATTATTGTATTACTTAATTGGTTTCTTTCCTAATTTACATTTCATATAAGTGTGTAATAAGATCGTGTAGATGGCAAAGTGTCGTGTGTGATGGTTTCATGTATACTCACGATAATAAACAACAACAGTTATCACACCATAAAGAAGTGAAATTGCCAAGTTGTTAATTAATCGGCGATGATTATCTGCAATATAATAAAGACACAATATGTATTGATTAGGTAGGTGTTTCCTAAATCCAACAAAGAGTCCACAATTTAACTAATTCTTAGCTCCAAAAAGCCTAAATAAACTAATGAAAAGTAATTGATGCAGGTGTTTTTGGAGGTACCCAAAAGCAAAAGGTGGACAAAAAGTAGTATTCAATCTGTGGAAGAAATTCTAGGAGGGGTACAGGTGAGGCCAGAAAAGTAAAATGATATATGACTGATATATTCTGAAAATATCTTGGCATGCTCTGCCCTGGGCTGACTGTCACCCTGGGCTGACTGTGTGATACCACTGATTTATGACCTCATCTTATGACTGTGATAGCCTTTGTTTTGAAATTCTTTCTGTTCTGTTCTGATAAACGTGTGTTATTTAAAAAGTATTTCTTGCTCTGTTATGTAACATTACATAGGACCACTGATCATCAAATCATACCTTGAAATGTATTCAAATGGAGAGCAATCCAAAGTAGGAAAAGGATCCGAAAAAAATTAAGTGCTGAACAAGTTGCTGCTTCAGTAACAAACCCTGGAGGAAAAATAAATGAATGTATGTATTTATTTATTTATGAATTAATTCATTAAGAACACTCTTATCCAGACCATTCATGTTCCACCAAATTACCATGACGTAAGGGAGGTTTTCAGTAAAAAATGCGCTTCCAGGCTACCCCCTCACCATCCCTGGGACTGTTCAACTGATCTCTTACCCAATACTTCCCCACCTAAGAGCTGGATATATCCCCTCTCCCTCCCAGAGATTTGTGCTATAGAGGACTACATCTACCTGTCACGTCATTGTGGATGAAGTGCTACTCTATGCACTGCTGAATTGTGTGTGAAAACCATTTTGACAAATTAAACAAATGTAAAACAATTAATGTGATATAACTACAACTTCACTTCCTGCAGCAGTATACAGGCAATATGCAAGGCCTAACTTATAAACATGTCTAGTCGCACATGCACCCGGCCATCCATGTGATGTAAATTAAACGTGATTCATCAGACCTGGCCACCTTCTTCCAGTGCTCCGTGTTCCAGTTCTGATGCTCACATGCCCATTGTTGGCACTTTTGACGGTGCACAGGGGTCAGCATGGACACCCTGACTGGTCTGCCGCTATGCAGTCCCATAGGCAACAAACTGTGTATTCTGACACCTTTCTTTCAGAACCAACATTAACTTGCCTTGGACCACTTTTGATCAATACTGACCATTACAGACCGGGAACACCCCACAAGAGCTACAGTTGTGGAGATGCTCTAATCCAGTCATCTAGCCATTACAAGCTGGCACTTGCCAAACTCGCTCAAATCCTTAAGCTTGCGAGTTTTTCCTGCTTGTAACACATCAACTTTGAGGACAAAATGTTCACTTGCTGTGTGTATGTATTCTGTTGTGTGTGTGTGTGTGTATGTGTTTTAGAAGAGTATTTTTGCAATAAGCAATACTTACCCTCAGTAACACCCCAAAGTATGAAGACAAAGGACATAGTAATGTTAGGACAAATGAGATGTACCCATTGTACATGCTGCATAGTTATTTTGCTGTCTACAAACAAAAAAAAACATTTGTATTAATTTTACTTTGAGTTGAAATGTAAACTTACCAAACTTCTGCAGCCATGTAATGAAGACCAGATTTACCTTTCTTTTTATAACATGTGTAAGATAGGTAGCCTAGTATAAGTGATCCGATTCCAAATCCGAGTATACACAAAAGAACAATTCCAATATGCATAGATGAAAAACCTGCATGGCACAAACACCAGAATTATTTAAACAGTATAATACTGTAGTATTTATGATGAAATAAAGAACATCTGGTGATAAACTGCTTGCTTTAAACTGAAAAATAGCTCAATTTGGATCAATCACTGATATTTATTTTTTCTTTCCCTGCATCAGGCAAAGCAGGACCTCACAGATGCCTATGGTTGACTAGTGCCACCGAGTTTGACAAGAGAGAGAGTATTCCCCTCCCACCCAGAGAACAGGGCCATTTTTGCTTTCTTTAGGGTAGTGCACACCACATTATGTTAACCGTTAATCCACATCTGCTACATCTTCCCATGTTTTGTGTATAAAAATACAGCGACTTACCCAGCTGTTGTATCTCCACAGTTGTGTTAGCTGATAATTCCCCAGAGAACACTAAACACATATACAGCCCTTTGTCCTCTGTTCGGACATTCTTCAGTCTCATAGAGAAGTTTCCTTTGTTTCTTTCTTCAGCACTGAAGAATTCTACTCTGTCCACGTATCTCTCACCAGTCGACTCTGTCAGGATCTGACCCTCTTGATAAAGCAGCACTAAGATATCTTCATCTATTTTCTTCCATGACACCTCTTCAATATTTTCTGGTGGGAGATGCGAGTCTACAGAGCAGTTCAGAGTGATATCTTCACCCGCATACGCAGATATAACATGGGCTCCAGACACGATCAAACGCTCTGAAATGAGAATTGTTTAAAATTTTGATTATACATTAAATAATAATAATAATTGACCAAACTTTAAAAATCTATTTTTTATAGAACTTGATATGAAGTAGGTGAAAGTCTTTACCCACCAATATCCTTGATTTCAATCAGAGTTTCACCAGAATCCAGCGTTGTGTAAACAGTACACTTATAAACTCCTGCATCTTTACTAGTTACATCTGTAAGAAGGAGGGAGAAGTTTCCATGAGCAATCCCCTTAGTGAAAAACTGAGCTCTATCATGATAAAGGTGGTTCTGAGACTCTGGTCGACTCTCTCCATTCTGCCACAAGTGCACTAGAGTTTCACTGTCATTTCTTTTCCACTCTACTTCCAGATCTTCCAGTGGTAGAGGAGTTTCTACAAAGCAGGGCAGCATCACTGAGTCTCCCAGCTGAACAATGAGAGGATCTGGTGGACCATGGACATGGAACCCTAAAGTGAATAAAAACACTGTTAAAAGGTGCTGACCTAATGTATTAACTGCTGTTCAGGTCAGTATGTCTCAATATTCTTTCCACAATTGTGTTGGTTTCCTTCATGTAGGCAATACCAGTTATATATATATATATATATATGCATAAATTTCCTGATAATTTTTTAAATGACTTTAATTTGTTTCTGTCTGTGTCTCAGGAAAGGGCAAAGCAGTGTGCACGATTTTTTCCATACAAGGGATGGAATGGCTGCTGAACTCTCTGATATCATTCTCAACATGATTGTCAAGAAGATGAGGCCCATTTCTACTGTGGAGGTTCAGGGCTTTTGTGACATGATTAACACATTTCACCCAGGGTACACACTTTCTTCTAGGACCCACTTCACTATGCTGATGGAGAGGAAGTATGAGGAGACTCTTGAGAAAGTAAAAGCTTCACTCACAGAGGTCAACATAAATCACTCTCGCCACAGATGCACGGACAAAGCTTGCCACAGGCATATTTGGGCATCACCTGCTTTATTAATGAGGACTGGGAGCTTACTTCATATAATCTAACCACAATGCCAGGAAGAGAGACATACAGCTGAAAAGAGAAGCATGGGGTTAGTTCTCACAAATGCACTGACACAAGTGTTAGTTGTCAACCACACTCTGAAGGACGCCCACATCAGCAAGGCCCTCAGGGCTGCAAGATGCCTTGTATACTAGATGTATCAGTAAGATTGAACAGTTCCTTACACATGATCAGCGGCCTGATGAAACAGAGGTGGCCTTTGAGAGCAACCTTTTTAGACCCTGAAGGAACACAATGAGGGAAGTGCTTCCTGGATTTGAAAAGTGATCAGTGGAACCTGCTTGAAGAACTGGAACAAGTTCTAAAGACCTTTGAGTTTGCCACTGTCTACCTGAGTGGAGAGACCTATCTCATTCTTTCTGCTCTACCTCTGCTGGTGAAGGGCTTCCAAAAGTACATAGATAATACATCATTTAAAACCATACTTGTCAAGGCTTTTCAGGCTGCTGCAGCAAAGGAGATGACTTCTAGATGGAAGCTAGACACCACATTCAGATGATGCACAAAATGCATTATTGCAGCTTCCCTTGACTGAAGTTTTTGCCAGCAGATGACAGTCAAAAAGTGCAAGTCAAAATTCAAGCTCTTGCACTGCAATTAAAAAGAAGGGAGAGAGACCACTAGTTTCAGAAACCAATGTCTCTGCTTGGCTTGGACTCAGATAAGCACAGCAACAGTGTGAAAGACAATAGACATGTTCAAGAGTACGAAAGCAAAAGTGAAATGGTGAGGAATGAGGTACTGGTATACGTTGGAGAACTGCCTGTCCCAAATAATGAAAAACCATTTAAAGAGTTAAAGGAAAATCAAGTGTGAAACAAGTCTTACTTAGCTCTTCCTGCAACATCAAGCCCATCTAAATGACTTTTTTCAACTGCAGAGAACATCATGACTAAAAAAAGAGCAAGCCTGACTACATTCCTTCATGTAATGCTTACTGAACTCTGCCCCTGTAGTATTAAGGTTTGGTATTCAGCCAAGGGCTGATTTAGATTTTTATTTAAATTGCTCAACATTTTAATTACTAATACATGCCGTAATATTTTTTGCACTGTTCAAAAAAATTAAAGGAACACTTTTAAATCAGAGTATAGCATCAAGTCAATTAAACTGACATTCATTTTCCCTACTCATCTTTTCTGACTGTTTTTCACTAGTTTTTCACTGGACATGGTCGTATAAGATCTTTAACCCTATCAGCAGGACTGGTATCTGCTCCTTTGTGCCAGCCAGAGCCCTACAAAATGACCACCAGCAGGCCACTGGTGTGACGGGTCTGGAGAAGCTGTGGAGAATGTTATGCTCCCTGTAACGAGCGTATGTAGGCAGTTTCTGGAGGATGAAGGAATTGATACCATTGAATGGCCCCCATGCTTGCCTGACCTAAATCCAATAGAACACCTCTGGGACATTATGTTTCGGTCCATCCGATGCCGCCAGGTTGCACCTCAGACTGTCCAGGAGCTCAGTGATTCCAGGGAGATCGGGGAGGAAATGCCATCCATCCATCCATTTTCTATACCTGCTTTATTAGGTTATTATTAATTAGGGTCATGGGGATCTGCTGGAGCCTATCCCAGCACACATTGGGCAAAAGGCATGGGTACACCCTGGACAGGTTGCCAGTCCATCACAGGGCCACACATATAGACAGACAACCACACTCTCATACAATTTAGAATTACCAATCAACCTAATGTACATGTTTTTGGACTGTGGGAGGAAACCAGAGTACCTGGAGTAAACCCATGCAGACACGAGGAGAAAGGCCCCTGCCTGTTCAAACCCGGGATTTGCACCCAGGACCTACATGCTGTGAGGCAACAGTGCTAAGCACTAAGCACCGTGCTGCCTTGGAGGAAATACCCCAGGACACAATCCATTGTCTCACTAGGAGCATGCCCCAACGTTTTAAGGTATGCATACAAGCACGTGGGGGCCATACAAACTACTGAATACCATTTTGAGTTGTTGCAATGAAATTTCATTAAAATGGACTAGCCTGCTGCATCATTAATCTACTTTGATGTACAGGGTGTCTTTGAATTCAGCCCTCTGTAGGTATAATTTTTATTTCCATCAAATGATGTGGTATCTTTTTGTTCCTAACACACCCAGTCCAAATCAGTATAGATATACACCATGATATTTTTCCCTTTGAGACCTGATGTGTTTTCAAAGTGTTCCCTTAATTTTTTGAGCAGTATATTTTTTGCACTGTTTATTTTGGGCTGAATTTATATTTGACTCATGTAGCAAGCACTTGTATTTCTACTATAGCACAATGGAGAAGAGCTTGCCCCACTGACTGGAGGATTGGAGGTCCTCAAGATACCACTGTCTGTTGCTGGGAGATCACAATTGCAAGATTGTGTTCTGTGGGTAGGATTGGTGGTGTTACTTTCTTCCCTAACATTCAGAGTGATCTTAACTAATCCCTGGATGTTAATAGTCTTATAATAGAGAAGAGCTAGTTGGTAAGTGGGAATTGGCCAATGACAAAATTAGCAGAACATGAGGTTAAAAAATATAAACTACAGGAGAGTGATAGCCCCCTGATGCCCCTAAGTGGCTTAGGTTGGAAAAGAATTCCTGCAAACCTGTCTCCCTATCCTCTTTAATGTGCTTTGAACTTCCAATGTTTGAACCTGCCTCTCGCTTTTCTTCTATCCTATAGTGACACAGTCCCTAAAAATTTGGAATAAATTTAGAAAATCATTTACCCTTCGCAGTCTCCCCTTACATGACCCCTTAAGTAAAAAACATATGTTTACTCCTTCAGTAATGGACAAAGCCTTTGATATTTGGGTTAAAACTTTTGCATCTTTTGATGAATTAGTTAACAGATTTAAGATTCCCAGGACCTATTTCTTTAGATATCTGCAAGTACAATATTTTCTGGTTTCACATACTGATTGTTTTCCTTCATATCCCCCTACATCTCTATTAGACTCTAGGAAAGGTAGGAAAGATTTCAAGGTAGGAAATGATTTAAAACAAATCATAGGCAAAATGTATAACCTCCTCAATCAGTATAACCTGGCAAATTTAGATTAGATTAAATTTAGATTGAGCAGTGATTTTCCCTCAAATTAATCAATGATACTTACGATATTTACAAAGAGAAACCTAACCATATTGGATGCCATTCAAAGCATGGAAGCATGGGAGAAGGGCATCTGCCTCGCTGAGATGTTACCACTAAAAGACAGGGGGGCAAGAAAGCAATTGTGGCCGCAAATAGAGAGGGGAAACGAGCTTACTACCGCAGACTGCACAGATACATAGAGGGTCAACGGATTGGTTAAACCACAGAAGGAAAGTGTGATCGGTTTACACCAGAGGTTATTATGCCCAAAATAAACAAATGCTTGAAGATATCACATTCACGCTGTCAGACTTCAAAACATTGCATCCTACAGATTTTATTTTAATGGGAGGTGACTGGAATATGACACCAGATGAATGGGAATGACAGATGGCCAGATGGCCACTAAATTTGACAGCAACCACTTCAATCCCATGAATAAAGAATTTCAGAGGTCAATTCGGAGGTCAATATCTTGACAGAATTGAGCAATATGTTTAGAAAATAATGTCTGATTTCTGTAATTTCTGTCTGAAATGTCAGTGTTCATATACCCAATGACATATTCATTAGAAGTAGTATTACTTCAATAAAAGAATTAATAAAAGCTAATCTGTTTAAATACTCATCTTCATTATAATGACATTCATATGGTGTATATACATTGAGGATACTAAATTCCTTGTCCTGTTAAGAAATCTGTATTACAATAAACCAGATGACACCTAGTCTAACCACCCTTACAAGCGAGTCCAACTTTTTATTCCACAGAATAGCCACACCCCCAGGTATCCTACCTATAATTAAACCCATACTAATAGCTGTTGTGGATTCACCGGCACCATGAAAATTATATTATTTTAAATTATTTAATTAAATCATTTAATTTTGAATTAAATTTTCCAAATCTTGCATCACTAAAAATGTCTCTTGCAAACATAAAATATCACAGTTCTCTAAAATTCTGTCAACAACAATATGGCGGGCTATATCCCCATCACTCTGGCCCATGCACAGACCTCAACAGTGGTATGACACGACCCGAATATCCATGGGGGGGCTACTACTAAATGATCATGTTACCCGAAGGCACACGCATACCCCCAGCAGCTGGTGAAGTAGACCTGATAACTCGCTCCCTATGCTGTTCATAATAGTTCATCTTCTGACAAACGATATCAAGTCCAAGTTTTTCTTTCAAATACTCAGACAAAGTCAAAGCATCTAACTCTGGTGTAAAAAAACACTCACCAGCTTAGTCTGAACAATTTTGATAACAATTTTGATACTGCCTATATCTCCAGTGCCAACAATAGCCATAACATCAAATTAATAACATAACATGACTTCTTTTTCAGCTTGGGAGTGACAGGAGATGATCTAAATTTTTCTAAAAAAATAGCAGCATTCTCCAAACGGTGAGTTTTTTTCACCACACGACTCCACTTCGGAGAGTTTGAGGATAATGTTAATCCACTGACTCCAACTGCTGTCATAGAACTTGCCACACTCCAAGCATTCAAACTCCCTCACCGGTGTCCACATCTAAGGCCTCTATAGATAGAGCTTAAAATCATCCCACAAGTTAACCCAGATACATTACGGCTAGAACTTCCACCGATATATCGTATATATCCCCTTCATTTCCCCAGCATACTTGGTTAAAGAAAACCTTGACTCTTGATGGAAAAGGGGTCACCTCCAATACCTGGTTTTGGATTCTTAGGAAACTCAGGATTTTCACAGCAACCAACCAGATTGACCTGGTTTGAGACCTAGAGGTCGGCCGTACAGAAGAACACCAGGAGGTGTTCATAGAGGGGGGGATTCTGCATCATTGGATGCACCTTTGCCCCATGGCCACCAGAGTTCACAAGAAGTTCCTTGCTCACTTCTTGTTTTACTGCATATATTTATTAAATACAGTATATATAATACAATATGTATAATGTTCTCATTTGTTTTCCTGTGTTTTTGACCCAGTGCTTTGTTTATTAGTTTTTCTCTTGTGGATTGTGATTTTTTTTATTTGTCTGCCCCAACGGTTTGCTAATCTGGTTTTAAAAGCTACCTGACTCCTGTTTATTCCTTGCCTATCGTTTTGGATTTATTGCTGGATTGAAAATAAACTCAAAGCGTCATCGTACACAGCCAATCACGGAACAGTGATTTTCACAGATTAATCACTGATACTTGGTGATATTTACAGTAATGAATTTGAGAACTGTAATTTCATGCACAAACATTTTCCTTCATTGTAAATATATTTTTAAAACGCTTTTCTATTGCAGTCTGTCACCAGAAAACCATCCTCGATTCTGATATGCTAATTATCATGATAATTCAGTGAATATGCAAATTAGTCACAGACTTTATCTAGTTTCCTTTAAACATTTTTGATCCTTGCACCGTGTCTACAAAAGAAGGGGCATTATCACGTCCTAAAATTACATGAACCACACCCTAAATTTCTGTTTTTAACAAATGCCACAATACACACTTGTGTTGGATTTAGTGATTACAAATATATTTATATATTATAGAAATGTACTTATATAATGATTTATATATTATAGAAATATATTTATAAATGTTTATTTTTTACTTCCTGGTTCTGGCTGATCTGCAGTTTGGGGAAAAACATCTTCACTTAGATAAAATCCTACTCTGCATTTCAGCTTCATATAACTAAATGTTAATTCACAGAGCACTAAGAAGCAGAATAATATTTTACATTACCGTCACAGATGAACACTAACAGCATTAGATACAAGTACATTTTCAGAGCAGTCTCCATTTCTGCGGGAAGAAAAAACATCTTTCTCTTTCACTTTTCGGGTCACGTGGGTAACGAGAAGCTCTGTGAAACTCCCCACCCTCTGAACACATTGTACAAATACTTATAGTGTAAATCATTTACATTTTTTTGTAAACTTTAATGAACGGACTAAATTTTAAATCATTTTATAAGGGTATTTTGCCTTATGAAGCTGTGTGAAAAGGTACATTCGTCTCTCTCAACATGAGGTTGTATAACTGTATTGTAGCTCTGGCGTGTACAATATACAATTTTAATTGATTAATAATCAATTATATTAATTTCAAATCGATTCACGGAAATTTTAATTAATTCCAGCCAGGGGCGTCGCTAGGGCTATTCATTTGGGGCTCGAGCCCCAGATGTTTTTAATCTAGCTCCGAATGTTTTATCCTGAATTTTCCACAGGAGTGTAGAGAAATTAATGAAACGTTGATCGTTTTATTAGAGCACTGTCGCCGTTTACTGTACACGATTTTGACTGACATCTCTCTCCGCACGCGCGCTCGTGCGCGCGCACACACACACACACACACACACACACACACACACACGCCAAAATACCGCGAGAGTGTGCGCTCGAATATGCTCTAGAGCCGCTCTCGCGATAGTTAAAGTCCTACTCCTGTCGGTCTGCGCTGCGCCGCTTTCACACCACGTGACTAAAATACCTTACAGCCCTTAAACGGGACAGCAATAAAAATGTCAGAAAACACAACAATCTTATTATTCAGATAAAAGTCTAACTTCTAATATTTAATGTTAACACAGTTGATTAAAGTCGGCTAACAAATGTATGTTGTGTTAAAAAGGAGGCCCACTGTCTCCGATTCTGAAAACCCCTGACATATAGGACCCTTTTGATTATTATTCCATACCCAAGACGAACAAAAGCCTTAAATTAAATCATCCTAAAGATAGATCTAAATAAAATCTAAACTGTTAAAGCACTAAGACATTACAGTCTGAACCTCATGACTTTCTATTATTCAACTAATGCAGTATTTAAGTTAAAATACAGACATGACAGGTGAACAATGGACCAGAACAGACTATCATTCGGCTGTTCTGTCAATAGAAAAAGGAATTCTCAGCACTAGAAATACTAGTATGGTAATTGACCGTTTTGCTCAAGGCTCGGAGATACTCTCTGATTCCACCCTCAAAAAAATAGTATAGAAAAGTCACCAATAGCATGAAGTAGACAAGATACAAGCAGTAAGATAGCTGAGAGAATGAGAGATGAGAGAACAAGAAGAGAAGAGAAGAGAAGCTGTAAAAAATAAAAAAAATAATGAAAGAATAATTCATACAGTAGTGACAGTATAAATCAGGAATGAAATAATAGGTGCATGTATAATATAGATTATTGTAAAATAATAGTAATAATAAAGGATCTGCACGGCACTGCTCCACACACACGCATTAAAAGAGATAATATTGCATGGTATACCTGTGAGAGAGAAAATGTAATGAATTTAATGAACTCCTTTTTTAGTAGCAATACTCTGAAATGATGGGAGGAGTCAGAAAAAAGATTGAATTAAATTTTCTAAAGTTTCATACCGTTTGTGTTAATGTGTGTTTATTATTAAAAAAATTACATAAAAATGCCCTTACAAAACGTGTTATTCTTGCTTACCCCCTCTCCTCAATTAGCCCCTGATGTTTTCAAATCCTAGGTACGCCCCTGCATTCGTCTCTCTTAGCATGAGGTTGTATAACTGTACTGTAGCTCTGCTGTGTACAAAATACAATTTTAATTGATAATCAATTATATTAATTTCAAATCGATTAATTAATTCCAGCAAAACGGCATTTTTTACCAGTATGAAAACAGACTATAGTCTTTTGACCAGGCGAAAGTTATAGACACCTAAATAGTCATTCGATTAGTTTTGACAGGGTCGCGGTTTACCCGCACAATTGGGCTATTATGAAAATCCAGTCGCGGGAAAAATTACGGAGCCGCGGGTTGCTATTTTTTTTTTTTTTATAATGTATTGCGGCCGGACATACACTGTGCAATTTTTAATAGTCCTTTGCGATTGTTGCTTGTCAGACTGTACGAACATGATTCCCGTGTCACACTGTAGGATCTCAGGTGTCATAATGTCAGACTGTACGACAGTCAAGACGCGTAAAAAACGGACACACACAAGAAGACGCGTCCGGGGTTTTACGTCATCAATCCGTGACACGTTCAGACCCGTGTTTTCTCGCTAAAATGGTAACTAGCAGCAAACAAAAACAATCTGTAGCGTTAATTTTGTTAATGACATGCCTTGAAAATAAAAACAGAAAAAAACGAAGACGACGTGTCTGGAGCAAGTCATGGCTGGGCAAAAGAGGACGTTATGGACTTCCAATTCTACAGAGCGAACTTGAGGTAATTTATCAACTTTAAGTAAACTTTACTTTGTTCATATTTTGCCTTTACAAATAATGACATCAAAAGTGTCCCCATATGAATAGTTTATTTTTAGAGGTGACTTTGTTAATATATGTGTGAATAGGTACATCCACTCACTCACACGGCAATAACAGTATTCACACAATATTTTTCTGTTCTACAGAGTGATGACACACAAGGGTTTAGAGATCTCCTTCACATGAATGTACAGGAATTTGAACATCTGCTGGATTTGGTCTCTCCCCACATAAACAGGACACACACACACATCTGAGAAGAGCAATTACTGCTAAGGAGAGACTCTCTGTGACACTTGGCCACAGGTAGGAAATTGTGATTTTCAAGTGCACAACATTATAAAAGTGAACTTGATGATGATATATTTTTGTAATCTCCAGGAGAATCATTTGCCTCACTGTGTTTTCAGTACAGAATGGGACGGACTACTGTTTCAAGGATTGTTCAAGAGACATGTGAGGTGTTGTACCATGTGCTTAAGGAAAAGTACATGAAGGTAAGACACTTTAGAATCAGAATCAGAATGAGCTATTCGCCAAGTGTACACAATCAGACAAGGAATTTGTTGTGGTTTTTCATGAGCGCTTGGTACATATATACATATACTGTATATATGGCACGAGAACAGAAAGACCATTTAAAGACTACGGGGGAAGAAATTAAATAATACTTTAAACAGGACAAACAAACAAATAGTAAAAGTACCAACAAGCTATGAACTGAGGCAGCCTTTTGTGGCACCATCTTGAACATGAAAGAGGCCTAATGTACAAAACACTTTACACCCTCACTTTATGAACCCTTCATCAGGTATTTATGCACAAACATCAGAAACTGATCAAAGACAACATTAATTATGTGACGTTATTCTTTTGTTTCACAGATTTATGTGCCAAATTATTACATATTATTATTGTTTCATAGATTGAGGGAAATTTTTGTGTTTTTTTAGACTCCAGTGGCAGAAACTGAGTGGAGAGATGTGGCTAAAGGATTCCAGGAAAGGTGGAAATTTCCACATTGCCTTGGGGCAATCGATGGAAAACACATCACCATTCTTCCCCCAGGGAACAGCAGGAGCACTTTTAGGAACTACAAGTCCCGTTTTTCTATCTTGCTGATGGCAATTGCTGATTCGCAGTACAGATTTTTGTATGCCAATGTTGGTACTCAGGGAAGAGTGTCTGATGGGGGCCTCATTGCCCACTCCGATCTTCGAAAGGCAATGGACCAAAGGGTTTTTAAATGTTCCTCTGGCTGAACCACTACCAGGCACAATTATTGAGATGCCTTACATGTTCATCGCGGATGAGGCTTACCCTCTTCGCACAGATTTAATGAAGCCATATCCTTCAAGACACCTTGCTCATGACCAACGCATTTACAACTACAGGCTGTCACGGGCAAGACGTGTCATTGAAAATTACCTTTGGAAAACTGGCCAACCAATTCCGAGTATTTCTCTCTACCATCCATCTGGATCCAGTGGCAGTGACAAAGATCACCTTGGCTGCTTTTGCCCTTCACAGTTACATGCGAGAACATGCCCCGGACACATACATCCCTCAAGGATTTGCCGATACTGAAGATACAGAACACCACATCATCCCTGGTGAGTGGAGGAATGACACAGGTCTCCTATCTGTACCTGTACCTACATACCGAGCTAGAAATGGGTGTGCAATTGCTAAAGATCAGAGAGACCTTCTAAAGGCATACTTTATCTCAACTGCAGGGTCAGTCCCATGGCAGGAACAAATGTTGTGAACCATCCACACAGTTCCACACATTTGCAGTACATAAATCACAAGCACAAAGTTACAGTATATGTAGTTGCAAACAATTTTTATTTTTGTCAGCATCTTTTTAATGCATAGTTCACCCAAAAATGAAATTTTATCATCATTTGCTCACCCTCATGTTAGTCCAAACCTGTATGAGTTTGTTTCTTCTGTTGCTAAAGAAGATATACTAAAGAATTTTGGTAACCAGGCAGTTGACGGCAGCCATCGACTTCCATAGTAGGAAAACAAATGTTTTTTTTTGTTTTTGAGCTGATAAAAGTTAAAAATCACTCTTTGTAAAATAGTTAATTTTACTCAATTTTAAAACCCAATTTTATTTATATTCCAGTGTTTTACTGCTAAGGTGTCAATGCAGTTACTTTTGAAAAAAATGAAATTGCAAATAAAATTTGTTTGAAACAGAATCTTTATTGCACATATTTCTTGAACATCAAAATCAAACAGTAGTTTCAATTTTGCAATTTTTTAATATGTACAATGTGCAAACATATTGTAATACAAACACTTGTTTTTAGAACAAGCTATCAGAACATTCAAAAATAATTATGTAAACTTCTTGAGATATCACAGTGCAAACATAGCTTCAAAATGTAAAGGAATAGTTCACCCAAAAATGAAACTGTCATCATTTACTCACCCTCAAGTTGCTTAAAATCTGTATAAAATTTTTTCTTTTAATGAACACAAACGAAGATATTTTGAAGACTGTTAATAACCAAACAGATCTGGGGTCCCATTCATTTATTTATTCATTTGAACTACCTTTTAACACAAAACATTTACTCAGTACTGTTTTTATCTCCTCCTTGAGTATAACGTCCATCGAGCAACTGTGTGTAGCTTGTTGATAGAGGAGTCTGTTGGTAAGGAGAAACCTGAAATAGTGGCTGATGTGGTGCTGAATGCTCCACAAAGTGGGAAAATGTAGGCTGAGTGGGTGGGCCTGGAGGATAAGGTACTTGCGCCCTACACTGTGCAGACATGAACCTATCTTGTGCTTCATATAAAACTCTCATTATTGCTCGCCTAGCCTGTATTTTCTTGGTTGTATTTTTAAGAAGACGCATTTCACTGGCTACTTGTTTGCCAAAAATGTCATCAGAATCTTCAGTGTTGCTACAGACAGAACTAGCAACTTGCTTCAGGATGTCCACCTTCTCCCTCTCCAACTTGTCCTCTTCTCTCAGCTTTGGCCTTTGACTCTGCTTGTGCCAGATTGTGGAGCTTCTTGGTTGTGATGGATCATGTGAAGAGGACTCTGATGTATCTGATTCCTCTAATTCCTCATTATGCAGCACTTGGTCATCTCCACTGTCGTACATTTCATCCAGCTAGATGGAGAACAGAGAAACAATAGGAACATTACTATTTTTAATCACAAAATATAGTGAATAGAAGATTATGATTATGAAGATTATTAAGATTTTTTTTACTAATTATAATACAAAGAGAGCTTTATAACCTTTATTGGAGCTGTTTAGCACATTCTGTACAATTATACAAATAATATTAGATGACCGGTTCTCTTTGCATGTCTCAAGACTCAAAAAGACAAAGACAAATCAATGTGCATGCATCTCAAACCAAATACTACAATTACATAATATTTGTGGTTTTAATAGTTTGATTTATTACAGCAAATTATGAAAATAATGGTCTAAGAAGAAGATACTTTTATACATACTACCAATTAGGCTAATAATAAGGACATATTTATAAAATGCAGGTTTACTTACATTAAGTGTACTGACACCCTGGCGAGGCTGCACGTGAGACCTGAGAAAATCTAAATTCCTGAGAATCCAGTTCTGTCTAGTTCTGTGAGCTCTTTTGTGCCACTTCCGCTGGGTTTGGGGTGCAACAATTTGGAAAACTGGGTGTGCAGCGATGATGCACATGTTTGTACTTCCGATGCTAAAAAAATTATTCATTTTCATTAAATGAAAGAAAGTAAAATGAAAGTCAATAAAAGTCTTTAAAAGCCACAAAAGACAATATATATTAGAATTTTAAATGAATCAGTGGTGTGTTAAAAGGTCATGTCATTTCTCACCTGAAATTTGTATTTCCAGAGCCATCTCTCTCCAAGCCGCTACCTTTCTAGCCCTGTCATGATACAGCACCGACGACACGTCATACAAACACTCCTTTTCCCTCCATAACTCAACAAGTTTCTCTTCTTGCTGGACGGTCCACCTGACTCGTTTCGACATTTTCGCTGATGTGGTTTGAAGTTGTGGTTAATTGCGTCATCAGGTTCTGCGCTCCTATTGGTTGTTGGTTTGACGGTCATCGTAGGAGAAGTCACACTGCAGGAAAGTTTCTGAAATCTTCTGACACTGCTAGAAGTTCATCGGATGAAAAAACCGATCGCAACGGCCATTAATCGGCTGTCGGCGAACATGTCAAACCAGCGATCAAAGACTACAGATTTTTGCCTAGGATTATAGGAATCTTTAGGATTTTAAAATTTGTCTCAGACGACCAAATTGTGGCCAAAATCACACAGTGTAACCCCGGCTTAACAAAGATAAATGTTCCGTTTCCTAATGTGGATTAATCCCAAGATGGGATACCTTGGCAACCCAAGGACCGCTGCAGCGTCAGCTAGTCAGGAAGAAACCTGATTGGAAGGGCGCGTTTGGGGTTCAATGTCACGTCACAATCTAGAAATGACCATACGTAAGTTAAACCGGAAATGTTGAGTGGTGGTTGAGGCCACGGATGTAATGGCAGGTAAATGGGGAAAATACGGTAAAAAAAAAATCGCAAAGAACGTGAGACGGAAAAAGGTTTAATGGAATGGATTCGTGGCGTTACAAATGATGATAAAAAAGCCTTCTGCAAACATTGCTAAAGTGAAATTAGAGCTCACCACAGTGATCTGGTAGCACATGGTGTTACTGAAAAGAACAGAGAAAATGCAGGTCCTTTTTCAAATGCCAGAACATTATTTGACACAGGCAGATCCTTTCTAAGAACAAATGTTGCAGTGAAGGAGAGTTGCAGCTGGCTGTTCATGTTGCTTGCACCTTAACTATTCATCATTTAGGAAGTATTGTGGAAGAAATTTCCAAGAAAGGTATCACTTTACATCGAACAAAGTGCACAGCATGCAGTCATGCAGACACATGACACTTCAACACAAATAAATCAGACTATTTATTCAGTGAGTCATTCAATGAATGCTGTTGTAGTTTTTAACACCACCAACAACTATTATTATTATTATTATTATTATTATTATTATTATTATTATTATTATTATGCACATTCATAATGACATTCACCCAAACATTCCAACTATTTTGATTCATTCTGATAGTGATGGTTCCAAACATTTTGATCCTGTGTTTTATTTTTCTGATTTTAATTCTGTTGTTCTTGGTGTTTGCCCTGGTGAAGTCTGTTCACTGTAAAATAATCAGAATGACGAAAAAAATAATCATTGAAATGAATCTAGTGATGTTGAGAAGATGGTAGAGACTGCTCACATCACAGCTGATAAATATATATGAGGTGAGAGAGCAGGTTCAGTCCAATCACGAGCATCATGTTAGACAACTAATCACTGATCACCATTGTTCCAGTCAACCAATCACTGAACAGTGATTTTCCCTCAAATTAATCACAAATTAATCACGAAAGTGAATCATGAAAGTGAGAACAGTAATTTCATTACAAAACATTTTTCTACATTGTAAATATGCTCTGCTATTGCAGTCTGTCATCAGAAAACCTTCCTTGATTTTGATATGCTAATGATCATGACAATTAGCAATTAGCATGACAATTAGCCCATGGCTTTATATAGTTTCATCTAGAAAAAAAATTTGATCCTTGTAGTGTATCTACAGATGAAGCTCATTATCATTTCCTGCTAATGCATGAACCCAGTGGCAGGCCATGCATTTCACACCTAGGCCTTCACTGGTGTCCTTCCTGAATTAATCCACCTCTACACCATCATTATGAAGCCACGGTAATAGATACTAATCAACCATTAAATGGCAAAGTAAAAAAGAAATTAGGCTACCGTATTTTACACCTCACAAGGAGTAGTCAATTTTATTACGGTTACTTTTCTCAAAAAAGACATTCTTGATGATACATGCAGCAAACTGCAATCTCCGGAGGACGCAGCATCCGAAATGAGACGCAGCAAATATAGAAACAATGTATATGGGTGGTTCACTGCCTCTGACTACTCCAATTATCCAATCAAAAGACGGGAAATTGCTGACATAATCGTATGCCTGCTAGATGGCTCCAGTGATGCCAACTCGAAACCTGATTGGTTAATGTAACAATTTCATTGCCACTTATTTTAAGCTATGGGTGCCTGCACTATTAAAGCAGATTTTCACTCTGGCAACACATGACGTCAGCCACTGGCTGAAATATGATTGGGTAAATACTCTTATCATAAATATACACTACTGGAAGCAGCACAACCAAGAGATAATCTACTAAATGTAGAGAATACACTATTGGGAATAATTGAATACACATTCATGTAAAAATATATTAAATATATTAAAATGCAAGTCAGTGATTCAGATCACTGGTGTTTAGGCCAGCAGAGAAGGCCTTGCTGGACCTGACGGCCCACAACTGCATGAACCACACCCTAAATTTTTGTTTTTAACAAATGCCATAATGCATACTTCTTAGCGATTAAAAGTGTATTTAACTATTATAGAAATGTATTTATATAGGTATTTATATATTATAGAAATGTAGTTATAGTAGTATATTTTTTCTTCCTGGTTCAGGTTGATCTGCAGTTTTCCAGACGAACTATTACAAGTTGAATCAAGAAAAAAAACATCTTCACTTAGATAAAATCCTACCATGCATTTGAGCTTCATATAACTAAATGTTAATTCACAGAGCACTAACAAGCAGAATAATACTTTACATTACCGTCACAGATGAACACTAACAGCAACAGATACAAGTACATTTTCAGAGCAGTCTCCATTCCTGCGAAGAAAACAACACCTTTCTCTTTCACTTTTCCGATCAGGTAGGTAGAGGAGCTCTGTGAACCCCGCCCCCTCCCCCACCCTCTGATAACACCTGAACACAATGTACAAATATGTGTTATGTGTTAATTTCAAGAACTGAAAATCTGTGTTTAAAAATTACTTCAAGCTTAAAAGTAAGCATGAAATTTATTAGTAATTATTTGTGATTTGATATGGAGCTGAAAATGAGGCTCACAGTGCTTTTTCTGGCTGTGCCATAGATCAGTTTTTCTGTGGAAGATACTCTTCTTTTTTTAGAAGAAAATATGATCACCCTTTGTTGGAGCATGCAGAATATTTTGTGGTGAGGTGCTGTGGTTTTGTGGTGAGGTGAAGTTATGAGAGTTTCATGTTAGCACTCGCCAACATTTCTATGCATAAAAGTCACTTTTCCATTTTATCACACGCTGCACGGTCATTGAATGCTGCAGTGTGTTGTACTTTACTGATGCAGACACATGACACTTCAACACAAATAAATCAGATTATTTCTTCAGTGAGTCTTTCCAATGAATGCTGTTGTAGTATTAGGTGAAATACCCAGATAGAAACCTTGTGTTGTGTGGCTGGGGGACAATAATAAAAGAGGAAAGCACAGAGAATCATACTTGAAGCGTCTATCCTGTGTTCACTAACAAGCCTTCAGATATTTATTCTGTGTGCACTTAACTAACAGAACAGCTATGTTGATTCACACTTCTGATTCTTCTGTGTGTGTTTGTTTTAATTGAAACAATTCCTTTGAAAAAAGAATAATCTCTGAAAAGTGGTTTGCTCATTATCAGTCTGGTTTTGTTTCATTCACCATAACGTAAATTTAGTTGCAGCCAAGTGACTTTGTGAGACCCACAGTTTAAAAACCCCTGAAATAGATTACAGTCTTTTGATCAGGTTTAAGTTATAGATACCTAAAGGGTCATTCAAATTATTTTATAGTGATTTTAATCTCTACATCATGATAATGATCATAGTTCACTAGAATGTATAATGTGGTTTAGGAGTGGTTTTCTCTGGAAATCACATGACACTTTCTGTGGCATACAATTTCAGATCACACCTACAACAGTGAGTGTTTTGTTCAGTTAAGTTGAACCAAAACAACAATAACAACTAATATCTCATAACTAATGAAAAGTTTGAAAAAATTAACATTAATACCCTTCTTTATGCAACATTCTGCTGAATAAGCACAAAAAATGAAAAGATGTGCAATCTGGGCCTAATTGCACATTTAAATGAATATTAAACTTGTCCAAATCTTATTAAACCTGGGCGCAATATTAGACAGCAACTTGTCCTTTGAAAATCATATTTACAATATTACAAAAACAGCCTTCTTCCATCTTTGAAATATTGCCACGCTTAGGGACATTTTATCTGTATCTGATGCAGAAAAGCTAGTTCATGCATTCATGACCTCCAGACTGGACTATTGTAATGCATTACTAGGTGGTTCTCCTGCATCTTCAATAAACAAGCTACAGTTAGTCCAGAATGGGTCCTGTTCACCCTGTACACATCGGACTTTCAGTATAACTCAGAGTTCTGCAATGTGCAAAAGTTTGCGGACAATGGCTGTATCTGGAAGGGACAGGAGGACGAGTACAGAAAACTGATACGGGGCCCCGTTGCATGGTGTGACCACCTGCACCTCAACACCACAAAGACCAGGGAGATGGTGGTGGACTTCAGGAGACCCAGGCCTCAATCTGTGACTTGAGTGGTCAACAGTGACTGTGTGGGGTTTGTAAAGACCTACAAATACCTTGGAGTACAGCTGGATGATAAAATGGACTGGACTGCCAACACAGGCGCTGTGCAGGAAAGGACAGAGCCGGCTGTACTTCCTAAGAAGGCTGGCATCCTTTAACATCTGCAACAAGCTGCTGCAGATCACACTGTAGATCAGTACTATCAGACTGTTGTGGCGAGTGCCCTCTTCTATATGGCAGTGTGCTGGGGAGGCAGCGTCAACAAGGATGACGCCTCACGTCTGGGACAAGCTGATGAGGAAGGTGGGCTCGATTGTGGGATCAGAACTGGACAGCCTGACATCAGTGGCAGAGAGGAGGGTGCTGAGCAGGCTCCT
The DNA here is from genome assembly GCF_019097595.1 of Hemibagrus wyckioides. Lineage (NCBI taxonomy): Eukaryota > Metazoa > Chordata > Actinopteri > Siluriformes > Bagridae > Hemibagrus > Hemibagrus wyckioides. The sequence continues at coordinate 19,844,549 of NC_080722.1, read as the reverse complement.
GTCCATCATGGACAATCCATTTCATCCACTGTACAGCATCATCTCCAGACAGAAAAGCGGCTTCAGTGCCCTCCACTGACAGACTGAGCAGGTCGTTCCTCCCCCATGCCATGCGACTCTTTAATTCCAATAGGGGTGGGAAAAGTCAGTGCTGACACTACTCTTTGTCCTGGACTGTACAATAAGCTATACACTACACAATACACTCCGGTTTGCACAGAACTCTTTAATACACTGCGATTTGCACAGGACTCATAAACACGCAGTTTTCAACACACTAGGTCTGTTACTTTAAATTCTTTTTTTGCACATTACTTATCTTGTATTCATCAAATCTCTGTATGTATTCCTTAAATCTCTGTATTTAGTTTTTTTTTCTATATTTTGTTAAATTGTGTAATATTTTGTCATTCGTTATATTTTTTGTTATATTTTTGTAGCCTTAAATTCTGGTATTTATTATTTTTTGTTATATTCCTTCTTATTTTATCTATTACATGTGCTTGTGGATACTGCTGGAAGCTGTAAAGATCTCCCTCATTAAACAATTAACAAAGCCATGTGAAATGGTATTTCCCTCACTGTGATTTAATTTTAATTTGATTCAGTCGAACATTAATCAATCCTCTTATCAGGCAGGCATGACAGAAGACAGCTTTTTAAAGTAACTTTTGACCAGGCGAAATTCACAGCTACCTAAATCACCCTTTCAATCTGGATTAGCTCTCTTTATTTTCACACCGGTTTTCTTATTAAATTCCTAACTCCTTTGTTTTCCTGTGGAGAAACACGGTGATTATTCAGCATTAGAAACGCGCACAGTTCGGAACATCATGTTAAAAATGGTAAGACTCGTCGCTAGCTGTTACAAAACTACGCTAATTTATTTCGCCTCGTTATTCTTTTGTATTTTCCACACCCGTATTCCGGATTACTGCTGTCACTACTCCGTCCGTACATTATACTATTTAGGACATTATATTATTAGTAGTATTATAACAACAGTATTATAAATAAACTAGGGTCATTGTGAGAAAGCTGATTAACAGAAAGTTTATGATATTGTGTGTGTGTGTGTGTGTGTGTTCATCATTTTTACGTCCCCTGGATGTTTTGTCCAGTTCTCAGTGTCCTAACAGTCTTCCATCAGCTGATATAGTGTGAGGTCAGACCTGTGTCTGTCTGGACTGAGTGAAGACTGTTAGAGAGTCTCAGGGTTTTTAAAACACACTGCTGCGTTCTGATTGGTGTTCATGTGTTGATTATTTCTGTATAACAGCAGCTCTCTTCATATTGCGGGTTTATATTAATGAGTTCATCCTGATACGGTTAAAAAACTATTTTTCGATCAGATCAGCCAATCACGTCCTCTCTCCTGCTTAACTCTTTGCGTCTCTGTTCGTCCCCAAATTCTGCACTACAGTAAGAACCGAATCATCAACATCTCGAACCCCAGGCCTTTATTCCTGCTGTGCTTTTTTACATCCATACATCTTTTTTACGTTACGTCATCCATCAACTCAGATCCAGGATCCAGAAACCTTATTTCCTCTCACATGATCTATTGATAATCTGATTACAATAGAGATCTTTCAAATAAAATCAGTTTAATAGAGTTAAATGTTTATCTTTTTCAGATTCCGGAGCTGAACAAAGCGACGGTGCGTATGAGAGACCGAGGACAAGTGGAAACCATCATCAGAAACATGCAGAGAGAAGGAGCTTCTGCACTGCAGGTACTGAGGAAAACAATCAGGAAATACATGATATTTAAATAAAGAAATATAATATATACATATGATGATAATTTTAACATTTTAAAATCCATTCCTCCAGGATTTCTTGATTTTTGCAATCACACATTTTATTGGAAAATCAAGCAAACTCTGATATTCCGAGTTTGACATGTTCTGCTAGTGTCTGTGTGGGTTTCCTCGAGTTCTCCAGTTTCCTCCAGGAAAAAAAAAAACATTCATGTAAGAGGACTGGCTACACTACGTGTGTGTGTGTGTGTGTTTGTGTTCAGGTGATCTCTGACTTCGACATGACACTCACCAGATTTGCTCATAAAGGGAAACGCTGCCCTACAACACACAGTGAGTAAACAGAATAAATGTTGTTGTTGTTGTGAACGATGTAAACGATGTGAACGGTTTCTCGTTAACTCTTACATGAATCCCCTCGGAGCTGCAGCGGTCACTCAGCATTAACACACGGCTCTTTACAGAAGTGTTTCCTGATTGGTTAAATGATTTGAAGTAATTAAATCAGTCTAACGGTTTATTATTTTTATTTTTCCTCTTCAGATATTCTTCACAACACCAATCTGATTAGTGAGGAATGTAAAGCGAAGGTAAACAACCGCCAACGTTCATGACTAAAACTCGTACAAAACTTTGAAGAGAAGAGGAATCAGACTCTCAGTGTGTGCTGCTCTTACAGGAAAATAATCAGCAGTGTGAAGTTACTTTTATTCCACAGTGAAGTGGACTGTAAGGTAGTTATTAGAGTTAAAGGTCTGATTAAATAATCACTTGATCATATAACTGTATCATACAGAATGGGTTCAGATCTGCCGTGGTTGGGTTAATAAACAAATGCCTTTATTAAATCTATATAATGGCACACATTTGATGTGATTATTTACATTATTGGATTATGAATGAAAAAAATAATATTGTGCTACAATCCTAAAGGAAGCATGGAACTTATTGTTTATTCATTCAGGCTTTTATTTGGTCGTTTATTCAACTGTTTTTTTTTTGCTGACCTCATACTGTTTGAGACTCGATTTCCTTTTTAGGAAAAATGTATTTATTTTTTAATTCGCCTGTTTTATCTGTGTTTTTCCCCCTTTTTATGCAGATGTCGAATTTGGTGGCTCATTATTACCCCATTGAGATCGACAGCTCAAAGTCTGTGGAGGAGAAAATTCCTCACATGGTGGAGTGGTCAGTGATCACGCCGTCATTAACACTCAGATTCATTCTGCTACATTTTATTTCTTACTCAATTAACAGAATTGTGACAAAGCAGCCTTTAAAAAACTGTGTGTGTGTGTGTGTGTCAGGTGGATGCGAGCTCACGATTTGCTCATCCAGCAGAAAATCAAGAAAGTCCAGCTGGCTCAGGCTGTGAAGGGCTCGGGTGCCAAGTTGAGGTGTTTTACCCATGATGCATGATGTTTCTTCTAATTCAGTTACTGGACGACTTTGTGTATTATCATACTGCTTGCTCTCAGCCAATCAGAACATGCTGTTCTCACTCTCTCTCTCTCTTTCTCTCTGTGTATGTGTGTGTGTGTGTGTGTGTATGTGTGATAGAGAAGGCTACAAGTCTTTCTTTAAAGTGCTGAAGCAGAACTCTGTCCCTCTGCTGATCTTCTCGGCTGGAGTCGGAGATATTTTAGAGGAAGTGATTATCGAACATGGCGTCTTCGACCCGAACGTGCGCATCTTCTCCAACTACATGGACTACGACGAAAATGTAATCACTCTTCAGCTCAGACACATATTACAGATACAGATACTTCCTTCCACACCATTAAGACTACATTTAAAGGCAAAGTAGACATGATCTCTTTGTCTTGTGTGTGTGTGTGTGTGAGTCAGGGTGTTGCATGTACATTTAAGGGTGAGTTGATCCACTCCTTTAATAAAAAAGAGGGAGCTCTGCAGAACACACACCAGTTTGTACACGATCGCACCAACGTCCTGCTGCTGGGAGATTCACTGGGAGACCTGGACATGGCCGAGGGAGTGCAGGACCTCAAAAACCTCCTGCGCATCGGCTACCTCAACGACAAGGTGACACGCCCACAGGAAACACCCATGCGACACACCCACAAAACATCTGGGCTTATTTCAACACATATCAAACACTAAAACTCATCATGACTGAATTGCAATGTTTAATAAAAACTCAAAAGGAATTATCTGATGTTTATTGTTAAAAACTACAAACTCTGACGTTTTGTTAAATAGAAATGATTTACTGCCTCAGTTCTGACTGAATGTGTGAGATGTGATTTTATATATTTACATATGTACAATATTTAATCTAAATTGTTTGTATCTTGCTGTGTGAAGGTTGAGGAGAGGAGGGAGGCTTATGTCAGCTCTTATGACATCGTGCTGGAGGAAGATGAGACGCTGGATGTTCCCAACGCAATTCTCAACTACATCACAGCGGGGGAAGGAACATCACCTGGTCAATGAGACACCTGATGAAACACCTCACTGTCAGTAATGTTCCATGTCTATTGGGAGCCCACCATCCCAACCACTGGCCAAATAGGAATAAGCTGAGGGTCGAAGGTCAGTGGGACAAACGGACTGATAGTGAGTCGTCACATACTGTCATCAACTCATCAACTCCTAGTTTTGAATTATTCTCCTTTCTGTGTGTCTCATCTCATCTGTAATAATTTGTCTTTCTTTTAAAGACTTTTTTTTGTATGATTTTATAAATTGGCCCAGTTTCTCTCTTTCTGAGGGATTTTTAGCTTTGAAACGTTTCAAGATATTTTAACTGTTTCATTAAAACATCCGTCTCATGTATGATTTACAGAACATAAAAATCCTTTACATTCTCTTCCGTGGTCGCTCCATCCTTAGATTTTTATGTATTAGGTTTTTCTCTTTTTTAAACCTTCTAATTCCTTTGAAAATCTAAGATGTTTAAAATACTGTACACACACACATACACACACACACACACACAAGAAGACATTTTACCATCTAGAGTAACATTTGCATGTCTTTTCACATATACTTTATACTGTCTTCTAACTATCTTCTTACTATGAGGAAACATTTTTGTGTGTAATGTTAGATCACAGTTTCACTGAATGTTAAATCCTAAATATTAAAAGCTGCAGTGTGTCGTGTTCATGTCCCTCTGCTGGCCACCAGATGAACTGCAGGAACCTCTCAGCTTTTACACACCAAAAGTCATTTATTCAGATCATTTTACATAAAACCACCGACACTGCAGAGTCAACAAAACACTTTTATACAAAATGAAAAAAATAAAGTCTGTCTCCTCATTCCATCTGTATGGACTGAAGAGTGAAGGCCACATTATTTTTTAACTTAAAAACAGTGCAAGCACACTTTAGTTACTGATCTGTTCTGTTCTGTTTTTTTGCTTTTGGAAAAAAGACAAAATCCTGAGTGGTTTTCATCTCTAAGAGGAATGGGATTACTGTGTGTGTGTGAGTGTGTGTGTGTGTGTGTGTGTGTGAGAGAGAGAGAGAGAGAGAGACTCTCTCACAGTTCTTCATGCCGAGTTTTTTCTTTCTCTGCGTCTTCCTCCACTTTGAGTTTCAGTTCGTCTGCTGTGATTCGTCCGTCTCCGTTCCTGTCCTGGTTTTTAAACATGTCTCCAATGACGCTTTCAGGATCCTGGGCCGGTTTCAGACGACCTTTACCCTCTGCCACTTGACGCTTTATGAACTCTGAGAACTGGAGAGGAAAAAGACATGAAAATAGTTAAATGTGGTGATATTCAGGACATCAGCCTTTTTGAGCTCACACAAAACTTTGGAAGTCAAAGTCTGAACTGAGATCTAGCAAGAGTAATGCTGTTGTAGGACAAACAGTGAAGTGGTTCATCTACCAGTACAGGATTTAATAATCAGAGTGAAACACAGTAATACAACTGAAATATCAATCTGCAGAGTTACAGGAGACACTTCAGAATGGAATTCTTACCGCTGATTAGAAGAGACCTCTGTCACTCAAGATATACAAGAAGTCCAGCAGGCTGCAGCAGTAGAGAGTTGGCGTGTGTGTGTGTGTGTGTGTATGAATGCAGCTCTGCTCTTATAAAATTCTTTACATCATTTAATCTGGAATAGTTTTGTTTTACTGCGCTCTTCAGGTGTGTTTTCAGAGATCACAATCAGTATATCCAAAATCGAGGCATATAAATGTCCTTCCTCAAAGTAACCTTGAATGAATTCTATTTTCTCCTTGCTTGCCAATTAATTATTTTTTTGTTATTTTCATAGATTTACAGCAGCACTATTGGAAAAAAGTGAACGCAGAACTCCACACATGTACAAGAAATAAATTTAAATACACAATTTTCTACTTCTTACATATCTTGAGTGACAGATGTCTTATATGTGTGTGTGTGTGTGTGTTTATTTCTTTCTACATTGTAAAACAATGCTGAAGGCGGCCGAAATACAAATTAATCTCGTTTGAACAGTTGATATTGAGATATGTCTGCTACGGATGCTCTATAAAGCCTTCATAACGGCTCTAATCTGAGGTGCTGTTAATTGGTGATTTCTGAGGCTGGTAACTCTAAATGAACTTCTCCTCTGCAGCAGAGGTCAGTTTTGGTCTTGCTTTACTGGGATGGTCTTCATGTGAGCCAGTTTCATCATGGGGCTTGATGGGTTTTGCAAATGCACTTGACAATACTGTTCTTGCAAGAACTATTCCAGAACACCTGACCTTCGTGTCTTAAAATAACAACTGACTGTTTTTTGTTGTCATTACATATGAATTACTTAAGTCCATGTGTGTTATTTCATAGTTTTGAAATCTCCAGTATTGTTCTAGAATGTAGAAAATAAATCCCTAAACAAAAAACACTGAATTAAAAGGTGTCCAAACTTTTTACTGGGTGTGTGTGTGTGTGTGTGTATGTGTGTGTATATATATATATATATATATATACAGTGTAAAAATAAGAGACCACTGCAAAATAATCAGTTTCTTCTGTGTTTTTTTCTTACAGGTTCATGTATTGGTCAGATAAACAGTTTTGTTTCATTTTTTGTTGAAAAACTGAACTTGAACTGCTGACAATATTTCTCCTAAATTCAAAATATAACTATTGTTATTTAGACTGTATATTTAAAGGAAATGACAACACGTCAAGATCATGCATTAGCTTTAATAACTCAAATAAAACAAAATGCAAATAATTTGTAAACAAATTGTGTTAATGCTTTGGCTAAATAACATTAAGAAATCAGTATTTGGTGGAATAACCCTGATTTGCATGCGTTTTGGCTCCATGCTCTCTCCATGATGACATTCCAGAGGTTTTCAATAGGGTTCAAAACTGGAGATTGGGCAGTGGTCTTTTTTTTTTTTTTTAGAGCTGTGTAGATATGTATATATACAGTATCTCACAAAAGTGAGTACACCCCTCACATTTTTATAAATATTTTATTATATCTTTTCATGTGACAACACTGAAGAAATGACACTCTGCTACAGTGTAAAGTAGTGAGTGTACAGCCTGTATAACAGTGTCAATTTGCTGTCTCCTCAAAATAACTCAACACACAGCCATTAATGTCTAAAGCGTTGGCAACAAAAATGAGTACACCCCTAAGTGGAAATGTCCAAATTGGGCCCAAAGTGTCAATATTTTGTGTGGCCACCATTATTTTCCAGCACTGCCTTAACCCTCTTGGGCATGGAGTTCACCAGAGCTTCACAGGTTGCCACTGGAGTCCTCTTCCACTCCTCCACGATGACATCAGAGAGCTGGTGGATGTTAGAGACCTTGTGCTCCCCCACCTTCTGTTTGAGAATGCCCCACAGATGCTCAATAGGGTTTAGGCAGGGTTTAGGCAGTTGCAAGGCAGTGGTCATCTTGGAGGTGTGTTTGGGGTCGTTATCATGTTGGAAAACTGCCCTGCAGCCCAGTCTGCTTGCTTCAGTATGTCACAGTACATGTTGGCATTCATGGTTCCCTCAATGAACTGTAGCTCCCCAGTGCCGGCAGCACTCATGCAGGCCCAGACCATGACACTCCCACCACCATGCTTGACTGTAGGCAAGACACACTTGTCTTTGTACTCCTCACCTGGTTGCCGCCACACACGCTTGACACCATCTGAACCAAATAAGTTTATCTTGGTCTCATCGGATCACAGGTCATGGTTCCAGTAATCCATGTCCTTAGTCTGTTTGTCTTCAGCAAACTGTATACGGGCTTTCTTGTGCATCATCTTTAGTAGAGGCTTCCTTCTGGGACAACAGCCATGCAGACCAATTTGATGCAGTGTGCGGCGTATGGTCTGCGCACCGACAGGCTGAACCCCCACCCCCTTCAACCTCTGCAGCAATGCTGGCAGCACTCATACGTCTATTTCCCAAAGACAACCTCTGGATATGACGCTGAGCACAGGCACTTAACTTCTTTGGTGGACCATGGCGAGGCCTGTTCTGAGTGGAACCTGTCCTGTAAAACCGCTGTATGGTCTTGCCCTCAGAGAGTTCTTTGCCATGAGGTGCCACGTTGAACTTCCAGTGACCAGTATGAGAGAGTGTGAGAGTGATAACACCAAATTTAACACACCTGCTCTCCATTCACACCTGAGATCTTGTAACACTAATGAGTCACATGACACCGGGGAGGGTAAATGGCTAATTGGGCCCAATTTGGACATTTCCACTTAAGGCCTGGTCACACTACAAGACTTTAACCGTGGGCATATCGCTTTGCTGTTCAGACATGACTTCACTGTATGACTTTTTGACCTTGTGGTGTTCACACTGCGCGACGCTTCGTAAATAATTCACAAGAGGGGGTCGCACACCACACCATCTGACAACAACTCTCGTCATTCAACGCCGCCCCCAAACCACGCTTTGTCACGAAAACACACGCGACAGGTGGATCCGGAAATGACGCGAGACTTTCGGTAGAGGTTTGTTTTGAAAATGGACGTTGGCAGGAGTCTCGCTCTAAATAAATGTTAATTTATTAAAATAAATGTTGATAAATGTTGATAATGTTAATAAAATAAATTGTGTCCACACTATTTTTGAAGCCATTTTGCTGCTGCTGCTTTTCTTCTGGTGACCTCATCTCTGTTGACTTGCTCTCTCATTGGCTGGAGGTCGTAGCTACAATTGACACCATGTGATGTCGAATCGAACATGCCAGATATCTGGATTTTGTCTGCAAGGTGTCAGCGACGCGTCAGCGAGCCTCTTTGATGCGTCGGTGAGTAGTTCACACATAAAGATTGCCAAGCGCTGATCACCCGCTGATTTTCCCACGATCACAGACCGATCTGTCGTCCAGCTCGTTAATTTGCGAATCGGTCTTAAAATCCTGTAGAGTGAACGAGGCTTTAGGGGTGTACTCACTTTTGTTGCCAACGGTTTAGACATTAATGGCTGTGTGTTGAGTTATTTTGAGGGGACAGCAAATTGACACTGTTATACAGGCTGTACACTCACTACTTTACATTGTAGCAGAGTGTCATTTCTTCAGTGTTGCCACATGAAAAGATATAATAAAATATTTACAAAAATGTGAGGGCTGTACTCACTTTTGTGAGATACTGTATGTGTATATAAATTATTTATTTCCTGTGATCAATCTATGGGTTACAGTCACATGCACCTAGTCAAGCCCCCTCAGCAGCACCAAGCTCCACCCCTTATACTCTCCTTTATCGCTTATTACTGTATGGACTAGACCCTTAAGAGAGTATTATAGAGAACAGAGAATTTGTGTGTGTGTGTGTCACCTCCTCCAGTGGAACTTCTTTATCCTGATTAATGTCCAGAGCCTCAAAAATCTCCTCGGGTATCTCGTCCAGCCAAACAAACAGGTAACCTTCAGGAACACCTTTCTGCATGGAGATGAGCTCAACCTCAAACCGCAGCACAGCACTGCCTGGAACACTCCCCGCTGAAAGAGAGACAGTTAAGGATGGTGTGTGTTTATCAGAGATGTTTACCTAGACATTACGGCTGTGACGATACATCAGTGTCTCTGAAGCACGATCATAACAGCACAAATTTTATCACGATAACATAACGCCACAATAAACATGAAACTCCTCGTGTTTTTACAGTATGTGTGTTCAGAGCTCTTTATCGCTCTCGTGTCTCACCTCCTCTCTCTCCGTGTCCCAGGTGTGGAGGGATGATGATGATCCTCCTCTCACCCACACACATCCCCCTCAGACCTTCATCCAGACCGTTGATCACTTTATCTCCTCCTAACAGCACGTCCTGTGGAACGCTGTAATCATTCCTGCTCCCAGCATAAAAATACACACACACACACACACCCCGCTCAGTCACTATCATCACACTGAGCTGTCAGGACAGACAGCTGATGAAAACCTTTAACAAGACCCAGAGTAAAACTGTAGTAAACACTGGCACTTTAAACTGCTTTTCATAACAGATGACTTTTTTAGGAAAAGGATGAACATGGACATACAATTAGTGATGTTGCGCTCTGTATTAACTCCTTGAGCCCACCCCTTCATTCCCGCCCATGTCACCTTCAGTGGATCAACTGAAATAATCGTTTTGATGTGTAACTCGGACATTCACATGATCGGTAGACAAGGTTCAACTCTATAAACTCAAATACTTTTGCACCTATTTGTCCTTTTCTTTTTAGGATAATCTTTTCAAAGCTGCAGTATGAGTTTGTAAGCATCGTTAGCTAACTGTTGGAAGCCAACTCTATAAACACACACACTCAGGCTCATAATGATTTATACGTTATATGTTCATGAGTAGGGGCCTTTCTGTGTGGAGTTTGCATGTTCTTCCTGTGCCTGCATGGGGATACTCCGGTTTCCTCTCACAGTTTAAAAACATGTACAAACACATTAGGTGGATTGGTAATTCTAAATTGCCCCTAGGAGTGTGTGTGGTTGTCTGTCTATATGTGTCCCTGTAATGGACTGGTGACCTGTCCAGGGTGTACCCCTGCCTTTTGCCCAATGTGTGCTGGGATAGGCTCCAGCAGACCCCCATGACCCTAGTTAGGAATAAAGCAGGTGTAGACAATGGATGGATGTTCACGAGTGTCATCTTTGTCCTGGGCCTCTTACTCTCCTCTTTATATTTTTAAACAGTTCTAAAAAAAACCTCACCTAAAATTCTTTCAATTCGTATGTAAGTCATTAAATAAAGAATGAGGAACGGAGGCAGGTGTGTGTGTGTGTTTGAGACAGTTAGCTGTGTTCTGGTGAAACTCACGAGGTGAAGAGCAGTGTGCTGTCCATCAGTGTGCAGTTGTAGTGATACTGGATGTAGTCGTTAACTTGGCTGGTCTCGTTACACACCTCCGGCCTGAACATCACGTCCACCTGCACCGAGTCTTTTGGGTTGTGGAAGTCGATCACATGAATATCAAACACCAGCACAGCTGAGGCAGGGATTTCCTTACCTGAAAAAAAGTTACAGGAATAAATCAGACAGATGATCCAGTCAGCATAAGAGGCAGGAATGATTGACAGGTGTGTAAGCGTGATTAGGTGTGTGTTGCTGGGGTTTGAACAGCACTGTGTCCTTTAGTGACTGTACCTGCTCCTTGCTGTCCATATGCGAGGTGAGGCGGCATGATGATCCTCCTCTTCTCGCCCATACACACCCCCTGCAGTCCTTTATCCATCCCTGTGATCACGTAGCCCAGCCCGATGTACGTGTTGTACGTACTGTTATGATTGTAACTGGAAAAAAAATTAATTAATTAAAACAGATGTGCAGGGAAACATTTACATCAATGAAACACATGAACCTGTGAAGAGTTTCTCCAGAAGCAACATAAATAAATAAAACATCAGAAAAACATCATCTAATTTACTGACAAAACACAATAAAATATTTCCTCGGAATCTTCATTTCAGTTGAATAAATAAATTAAATAATTAATTACTTAATGTGTGAATATTTTTATAACAAACATGCTGCATTTTAATTTTTGATTATTAACAATTAAAATATTTACAATACAGTTTTACATTATTTATATATATTTTAAATAAATATATATATATATATATTCTTTTAATTATTAATTTGAATAAATATTTCATTTCCGTTTTAAATTATTTTATGTAGTTATTCACCAACGTTGTAGTAAAATCTGGAAATTTGTTTTTATACTTATATACTAATAAATACTAATAATATAATATTTACTTTTAAAAATTCATGAATTTAATGAAATATTAATGCTTGTAAATGGAAAACATTTTTATTTTAAAAAATAAATAAATTAAAATGTTCAATGTAACACAAAACTGATATAATTGATATAAATGTAATCATTAAATTCATACTGATTAAAATACCTTGTTGATTAAAATTTGTTTAATTCTAATATGTGAACTTTTTAGTTTTTTAGTCAAAACACAAAATGGAAGGAAAAAGTGGAGCATGTTTAGAACAACAAATATTAGAGGAGATTTCTACTGGGAAGTGAATGATGTGATTGAAATGAAGTGCAGCGCGCTGACCTGCTATCGAAGGCGTCTCCGTTGAGGAAGGTGCCGTTGTAGTGATAGCGGATGTAGTCTCCTATGATGGTTTTGCGAGTACAGGGCTCAGGGATTTCCTGGATCTCCACGGTGATATCGTCTTTCGGGTTGTGCAGGTCCACCAGCAGGATGTCGTATATCACCGTGGCGTGAGGAGGGATCTCTTTCCCTGAACAGCCCATGAGATTATTGAGTTATTCACCTGTTCCTCTGATCAGCATCAACACTCATTAACATCACATGCAGCGTAGATTTCATCCGGTGTAAAGTCATGAAGAATACACTGAGAGGAGATTAAACCCTGTGTGGTCGTGTGGTCCATAATCACTCCACAGATCAATACTGATACACAGCATCACCTCGGAAACACGATTCCACACAGGAAGCATTACATCTGCACTTAAGACATGGTTTTAGGTTAGCAGTTAGCACCTGACATTCCAAGCGTTACTTAGCTGTCTAGTGTCTTGAGTTTAAAGAAAACATGTTCTATACATGTGCTTTACAGCATGACTGTTCACTTCTGTTTACTCCAGGGCAGATGTGAGCTATAGCCCAGGCAGCCTACCTAGTGCCCTTCATGCCTGTTAGACCTCTGATTGAGATACAGCCTTGCTTACTTACGTTCTCCATCCTGCATTTAAACATCTCTCTACTCCTAGCAAGATTAAAAAGTATTGGCACCCTGGATGACTGACTGACACTTGGTTGCATTGTCCATGAAAAAAACTGCTAGACAGTTACACTTGATTTTTTTGTTTGTTTATGATGATGTTTTTGTGTGTGTTTACCATATCCTTTCTCTCCAAAGGCCAGGAATGGAGGGATGACGAAGTTTCTGATTTCCCCCACACACATCCCCAACAGCCCTTCATCCAGTCCTTTAATTAGCCAGCCATCTCCGACTACATTATCCTGCGTCTGAGAGCGTTCATAACTAAAACACACACATGCTGATATTTAAGATATTTCATTTCTTTATATTCTATCGTAAATGATGATGATTTCCTGATGGTTTGTACACGGCCAGTGTAATGAATAGGGTGTGTGGTTTGGGACACACCCACAGCGCCCACTAATTTACATGCCCACTGTTTACATGCTTTGTAATGACTGGTACACAGTGATCTATAGCAGCAGTAATCCCCAGGTTCTCCTCATCCTCTTCGTTATTCGTCTTCCACTCACCTGGAGTCAAAATGCGTGCCGTCCAGCAGACTTCCGTTGAAGTGAAATCGGACAAAATCAGTCTTCTTGACGGAGCGCGTGCAGTTCTGCTGTGTCTTTATTATCTCTGTCTTTACACGATCCGCCATGTTGAAGATGTCAAGCAGGATGAGGTCAAACACCAGAGTTGAGTCAGGGGGAATGGTGTTACCTGAGAGAGAGAGAGAGAGAGAGAGAGAGAGAGAGAGAGAGAGAGAGAGATGAGCAAGACAGAGAAACAGAAAAAATTACAGTGAGGCAGAGTGAAAGAAAGACAAGGAAGATCAAGGAAGAGGGAATATGTGTGTGTGTGTGTGTTACCTGCTCCCTGACTGCCATAAGCCAAATGTGGTGGGACAGTGATCTTCCTGCGCTCATTTACACACATTCCCACAATGCCTTTGTCCACTCCAGCAATCTGACGTCCGTCACCAACCTTTACAAAGAACGCTGTGCCTCTGTCATAACTATGGTACACACACACACACACACACACACAGGAAGCACATTTATAATTACTTTGAATATTGTGTCAGACAAACAGACAGAGACATAGACAGACAGACCACACACAAGTACAAATACTGTCTCTGGGCTGGATCTCCTGCAGCTACTGTACATCTGCATGTGTTTTCACCACAGGAACCTGATCATGAACCAACTTTTGAACCCAGGAACATTTTTAAAGAACCCATGACATGTAACCCTGGAATTTTTCACTTAGCTTCTTTCCCAGAAATATTTTCTGAAGACTGAGAACTTTTAAGAGAGCACAGAAACAGCAACGTTTCAGTGAACCTGTGACCTTTCAGGGCCCAATGGATTATTTTAACTTCTGCTACACAGCTGGAATGTTGCCTCAAACCTAGAACTAATAATCAGCTCATGGAACTGAAGGTCACAAAATGGCTTTTCCCGTTTAACACCCAGACTAAAGTGTAACATTTAACACAGGTTTACACACAAGTGGTCTGACAATAACAAGAATTAAATCCAGGAGAAAACTGAGTGCTGTAACATGAGTGCCATAAGCGTTTACAAATAGGCCTTTATTTATTGCTCTGGATACAAACCAAATTATTAAATAAATCACTCACGGGCATTTACACACACACACAAAAAAAAACATGGTGTTCAAGATGACATTTTAGTTCAGAAAAGAGTTTGTATTGGACATTTTGCTCGGGTTTGTGTAAATGTTCATATAAGGAGTGTTGAGAGTGTGAACTCGGATTAATCGTCTTCAAATAATTATTGAGGAGTTCTATAAGGATACATGGTCAAGTCAAAAAACATTTTGTGAAACTCGCTCGTTTCAGAGCTAATATATTGTGTGTGTGTGTGCTGCAGTAGCTGAGCTGCATTATTGAATGGTTTAGCACACATCACCATTAAGAGACACTCTGTCTGCTGTTTATTCATCATTTTGTAGCTTTTAAGCTCGCTTCACCTTTTTTGGCTATTTGTGGGCGTGGCTGAATGTAAACATACCATAACCGTGGTAATTCTGAGCTTTTAGTTTGGTTTGGGGCAATATGGTAGCTTAGTGGTTAGCACTGTTTCCTCACAGCCAGAAGGTCCTGGGTTTGAATCCTGGGTTTGAAAAGGCAGGGGCCTTTCTGTGTGGAATTTTCATGTTCTCCCCGTACCAGGTACTCCCTCCCACAGTGCAAAAACATGTACATTAGGTTGATTGGTAATTCTAAATTGCCCGTAGGAGTGAGTGTGTGTGGTTGTCTGTGTATATGTGTGGGCCTGTGATGGACTGGCGACCTGTCCAGGGTTTACCCCTGCCTTTCGCCCAATGTGTGCTGGGATAGGCTCCAGCAGACCCCTGTGACTCTAATTAGGAATAAAGCGGGTATAGAAAATGGATGGATGGGTAGTTTGGTTTGGTCAGCACAGCAGAAACAGTAAGTTGTGCTGGAACTATAGAGTTCTCCTTCACCAGCAAAGTTCTCTACTGTTTACTGAGGTTGCACTGCAGGCCCCGGCATTCTGACCGTGAGCTACACGAACTGCTCATGAAGTCCTGAAGACAGGAAATTACACGTTGACATGCAGCACACTTCCCTCAGGTCTATGCATAAATATTTACCTACAGTTAACTCCGACTCGTTAATTGTTTGTGTTGCTGCATCATTGCTGCGCGTGCAGGTGTGTATTTATGTAAAAGGAATCCCCCCTCCCGGTACCTGGAGTCAAACTGTCTGCCGTCAGTAAACGTGGCGTTGTAGTGATAGCGCACCAGATCTCCTTTCTTCACCTCTCTGATGCAGCGCTTTGGTCGTGAGTATGAGTCCACGAGCACGTCCTCCACCGGCCCCGGGCTGCACGAGCCGCACGCCCACAGCGCGAGCACCGCACTCAGGATCAACCTCGAGCGGGACATCATGGAGGAAACAACCAGGCAAAACCGGACTAACACACACACACAAAGTCCAGGAGTGACACTGCACATCTGTCCCACTGGGTTTGTGTGAGCGCGAGACTGGGAAAAAGTGGCGAGAAAGCAGAGATTTTTTTTTCCAGCGTGGTTGCCAAATATAAAATCCCTCCTTTTTTTAAAGGCAGCTCCATTTTCTTTACTCAAGAGAAATTTGGGGTCGTGACGCTGTCACTTGATTTATGGGTTTAAGAAGCTCCTCTTTTGTTTTTTATGCAAGTCACAAATGAATATTGCCTTATAGTGCCTATAATGAACGCAGAAACTATATCGACCTAAAAGTTCCTCATGGGCCCTTAGTTGCTGTTGTAAGGACATTATTTAGTTACATTTACATTATTTACTGTCCAGTGTCACCCAAATGAGGATGAGGTTCCTTTCCGAGCCTGGTTCCTCTCAAGGTTTCTTTCTCATATCATCGCAGGGAGTTTTTCCTTGCCACCGCAGGCTTGCTCATTAGGGATAAAATAGTTTAATAATTTAATGTAATCATTTTTTCCTCCTTTCTCTGTTTCTCTACTTTTGTAAAGCTGCTTTGAGACAATCTCCATTGTAAAAGGCGTTATACAAATGAACTGAATTTAATTTAATTAATATTAGCAACTACGCATTCCCAATAAAGATGGATTTCTGAGACGGAGTCAAATTAAAATGGACAGATTTCTCCATCAGTCTCCTTCTGTTAGCTCTTCAGCAACGTCGAGTGAGTCAGTCCTGAAACGTTTATTAAATATGAGTTTTCAACTATGACCTTAAATAATGAGAATGAGAATTACCCGCAATGCCGGTGTACTACGTGCTGATGGTGGTTCTCTGGCTTCCTGCATACCTAAGACTGATGCAGCAGCGCTTTAATCCCTTAAAAGTTTACAAGTGCAGTGCAACATTTATCTCACACACAAAAATACACTGACTTTCTATTTATCACTCGATGTCTACATCTTTAGTCATTTATGGATTATAAATATTTCACGTCCACTGTGTCTATTTGACAGAACTCAATATGTACAATAAATAAACTTGTACAGTTGTGTGTCTTATTTTGCAAAACGCTCGCGCACGATGAGATTTGAATTTGAATGCTTTCTTGGGGGATCACAACAATCTGGCAACCCAAATCTCCCTGCGCCCCCCTTTCAGTGTAAACGTGGAAGATCTGCAGCTGTAACACACTCATACACACATACACACACACACACATACACACACACACACACATACACACACACACACACACATAAAGCTGGGCGCATGAAGGAAAATGTCGGATTCAGTGTTTCGGCTTCTGTTCATTCACTGGATGTTGGAATTAAATTAAAAAACCCTAAAGCGGGATTTGTTTGAACAGGAGCAGATTTCAGATTTCAGATTTCAGGGGTGTGTTTCTGGCAGAAAGGAAACTAGAAGACGGATTACAAAAATCTCCAAGATTAAAGTTTAACACATGAATTCACACTGCAGTGGATCAGCTGCTGAATGATTGACTGTACAAATATGAAGGATTTTTCACACTTCTACACAACATGAGTACTAGAGATAACAACTATATCTATATAAATATAAAACGTTATAAGTCTAAACAAAAGCATGCTGATGAAACTTCATGAAAAGTAAAACGATTTCAGTTAAAAGAACTCCAAATAAACTGCAGAGTGAATTCACATCGATCAGCCATAACATTATGACCACCTGCCTAATATTGTGTTGGCTGCTAAAACAGCCCTGACCCGTCGAGGCATGGACTCCACTAGATCCCTGAAGGTGTGGTGTGGTATCTGGCACCGAGATGTTAGCAGCAGATCCTTTAAGTCCTGTAAGTTGCGAGGTGGGGCCCAGGACTCAAAGGATGCTTACAAGACTTAAAGGACACTTTTGATAGATTGAGAGACTGACCACTGCAGACCGGGAACATCCCACAAGAGCTGCAGGTTTGGAGATGCTCTGATCCAGTCCTCTAGCCATCACAATTTGTCCCTTGTCAAACTCGCTCAAATCCTTACGCTTGCCCATTTTTCCTGCTTCTAACACATCAAATGTTCACTTTCTGCCTAATATATCCCACCCACTAACAGGTGCCATGATGAGGAGATAATCAGTTTTATTCACTTCACCTGGCACTGCTCATAACGTTATGGCTGATCAGTGTACATCGGGATAATTATGTATTATCTAATAAAAAAATTACAGAGCAAATCTAACACAGTGTTTAGACAATGGCATGAACATCTCTCTCTCTCTCTCACACACACACACAGCTCACACTTTATAATTTATTTAATGTGTAAGATTAATCTCTACCCAGCCATCAGCTGAAGTAACGTTCGACATTTCTGATATTCTGTTAATGTTATAAATAATTACATTTGGAGTGAATTTTTAACTTTTAGAACTTATAACACACTCCCTTTATCTGATGAAAAGTCATGTTTCTAACAAGCGGTTCCGCACATCACAGTGCTCAACGGCAAATGTTTAGACTTTTTAATGTGGCTTAGTTAAACTCACAATAAATCTGAATTCACCGGTCTTTATATAATCTGGCTAATTTAAGATAGCTATAAAGTGTTTCTGAAACAATTCCAGAGTCTAAAGTCAATGAGACACTCGGGAAATGAAAACACCAGAGCACTGTATAGAACCATGTACATAGAGCTCAACGTTCTCCTGAGATTTTCACACACAATAGTTGGGAAAAAGCCCAAAACGAAACAAAAGAAGAAACTTTAGAGGGGTCAGAGGAGAACAGTCTCTCTTTACATCTGTGTTGAGCAGAAAAGCATTCCAGAAAACGGATGAGCCACAACAACAAAACCCAAAACATTCTACTCTGAAGTGTACATTTCTTTGGATTTTCCAAACACTGTTGCAGATTTATCAGCGTTTTGTTTCTGATTAAATTCCAATATGAAAACATTTCCTCTTGGATGACGACGAATGAATACACACGCGAACAAAACACACAAACCAGGTTTTCATGTTGACAATTTTTTTATTTCAGCCTTTTGATTAATACAGAAAAAAATCTCTAAAATCTCACGTTACACTGCGGCTCGTCTTAAAGCAACGTAGAAGTGAATTTAATATGAAAAGATGGAGATGGTTTTTTCTTTCAGCCTTTCCAACAGATCTCATTCAGGTGTGTGCTTTTATTTACACACAGTCCTGCTTCATTCACCTCAACCCATCATAAAAGGTTCTGTGTAATTCGACATTAATCTACAATCAAACGTCGTAATGGTATGGGATACATTTCCTATAATGCAGCAATCAGTAGCGTTAGCATGTGTTAGTGTTAGCATTAATGAGGTTATAGCTGTGCGTTTCATACACCGACATTAGATTATAGCTAATAATGTACAGGAGTGTTCATGTTTATGTACAGACAGCTGTAAGTGCGTGCATAAGTATTTACACATCATAAATCATATACAATAACGAACAGAACGTAAAGTGAACTGAGATCGTCACAGCGATCGCCGTTCGGTCAGAGCGGAGCACGAGACATGCGGACACACGTGCGCCGAGCGCTAAAACCAGATAAAAATCCACATTTTTTTTAAAATCTAAAGCGTTAAAATGTGTGGATTTACGGTTTAAATCAGGGAGGAAGATAACAATATTAATATCGTGGCCTGAACCTGAGACTAAACCCGTCATAATAAACACAAAAACATGCATAAAAAACCTCCCTCTGTCCGTCACGCTGTAGCGAACACGCACACTGACGGAATTAACACAGGAAGTCTCTGAAGCGTCACGCGCACAGTAACTGGGATTCAGCCATCAGGGGCCGGTGGCAGTGCTACACCAAATCATACACCAAAAATAAAATCGAGAAAAAACTGCACAATTAACCTACAGGACAGTTCATACAGCTCTCTCATCGGTGGGGCACTTAGAACCGTCAGCTTCCTTTTCTTTTATAAAGCAGTTCATTTAGTATAAATTAGTCCTTTCATTTTCTATTATTGATGAGTACTGAAAATACGTCCTTTAATTATTATTATTACTAATGATACGCCACAAAAATTGGTCCTGTAATTTTATGCATTTATTCATTTGTTATGGCAATGGGCTGTAAGTAAGCACATTGATTCATTTGTTTTTAATTATTAAAAGGTACTGAAAATGGGACCTTTTATTTTTTTTATTTTTTTTAATATTTTGTTTAAAGTCCTTTTTTTTTTAATTGATGGTCACTTTTAAATAATTAAAAACAATAATAATAATTTAAATTGTAATTTTTAAACATCATTGACAGTATAAAGTTTGAAAATGTATTGTAAAAGTGTCCTTTATTTTTTTCTCGATTAATGTTAATTTACTGTAACTCATTTCTGGATTGGTGGCAATTAAAAAAAAAAAAAAAAGTCCTTAAAAAAACATTTTAATTCATGGGGATTATTTACACCATGAATAATTCTTTGCTAATAGTTTGTAAAGTACTTCTTTAATTTTTTATGAACATTTACTGCAAATATATCCTTTACATCAATAAGATAATATATATTTTTTTAATTATTCATATATTTGTACTCGGGGCTACAGTACTGTTTTAATATTTTTTGGTGACAATTTGTCTTTTATTGTTATTAGTGCTTGTTACTGGACTTGTGAACGAGGCTTTATGTAAAGTTTCAGTTTAAATGTAATATTTGTAAGTTTAAACAGTCAGTAAGGCTAAGTCTTTGTTTATCCATATTCCATTAAGTAATACGAGGAAGAAGAAGAAAAAAAAGAACAAGAACAGAAAGAAGTAGAGGAAGAAGAAGCCTATATGTGTAATATGTGCTATATAGATGATACAGATGTAAGTTCATTAAGAATTAATAACTTGGAGAAGTTGATATACAGTGTGAGCTCATGGAGAGATGGAAAGAAGTAAACATTACACACACACAGGCATACAACCCTGTAAATACACATTTTATATATACACACACACACATTATATATATTATCATATCTATATTATCATATCTATATCTATCTATCTATCTATCTATCTATCTATCTATCTATCTATCTATCTATCTATCTATCTATCTATCTATCTATCTATATATATATATATATATATATATATATATATATATATATATATATATATATATATGAATGCTGAAGATCTGTTGGCAGTTTTTCCACTAAATTCCAACCCAAACCCAGCTGATCATCATCACATTTAGGTTTATATTAAATTATCTTTACTGCTCAGGTCAAATCTCATGCATGGCCTGAAATGTACCATGAATAAGACACTTTAAAAGATCAGATTTAAATCACATGGTTTTTCTTCTCTAGCTTCAAAGGGTTCAGTACTAATTATATTCAAACTGATCGCACAAACTTAATCGCTGAACAACATCTTAAATTATTAAGATGATTGTATTCAAGCCTGAGGGTTGTAGCCATTTAAAAAGTCCTGCATGTATGCCAGGCACCCCACTTTGTCTCTCCTTTGTCTTTTCAGCAAATTTAGCAAAAAACTAATAATATATAATACAGTTTTCAGTTAGTATTTTCCATATTTAACCTCATGAATTTAGCCTTATTGAATGAACTTTTCCATCTGACCTGAAAGGTTATTTAAAGGTGCTTTGAAAATACAACAGATTTCATCCCGGAATATATATATTTTTTATTTCCATGTTGATCTTTTTGGCTTTTCTGACTCAGATTTGTACTAATTTAGTGAAGTAGTTAAATTATGGAGAATTTTGTTTGTTTCAAAAGCAGACAGGATGACAGTGAGATCTAACCATCCAATTAACGCTTGTGTGTGTGTGTACAGTATATAAGCATATCTAAATATGTGTGTGTGTGTGTATATATGTATATATATGTGTATGTATGTATGTATGTATGTATATATATATATATATATATATATATATATATATATATATATATATATATATATATATATATATATAGTGTATATGAATATATCTTTCAGAGTCTAGAACAGAATTCAGCGGTGCTTCAGTATTTTTTTTCAGTCTGTTGGTAAAAATAATAACTGTTATAAAGAACAGAAAGTCACTGATTAAGAAAGAGGAATTTAAAGAATTTCTAAAGAATGTCAAATGAATTCAAATAAATAAATAAATAGTTTGATGTTTTGATGACGTTTTAGTGCACAGAAACAGATTCATGAGATACATAAACATTTTTTGGTTTTATGGCTTAAAAGGACTAAAAATGTGTTATTATTCTTCGGGTTAGAAACAGAAGATTCAGTGTGGTATCTCTCGGGACTTTGCATGAATCTCGATTTGTGGATGAAATCGTTGTTTTCTCGTGTATCTGTGGAGGAGTTTAAAGCTGTGTGCCTGCTAATGTGATTAAAACTGTAATCAGTTATCAGTCATCATCAACCGAGCCCTGAGAGAGAGAGAGAGAGAGAGAGAGAGAGAGAAAAAGAGAGAGAGAAAGAGAGGGGGGGGGTCTGAAACACAGTCTGCTGTAATACTCTCAGCATGTGCGCTTCATTCTAAATAAAGCTGGCAGTCTTTAAACGCTGATCTGCGCTGTTTATATTTCATAAATTTTAAGTACTTATTTTTTTCCCTTCGCCACGTGGATTGCAATCGTTTGTGCTTATGTCTTAACACAGGTGTACTGTATATACAGTATTTACACGAGTAGCATTCACACACACGCTGACTACATATTGCGATATATTGCATGTTCCCTCGGGAAGCGTCCCCCATCACCCTCACGCATTCGGTAATACGTCATTATACATCACATTGAAAATGGCAAAATGTTCCTATGTACTTATGTCTACCTAAAAGCTAGTTTTGTGCTTGTCATCATACACAAGAAGTCAACACACACACACACACACACACACACACAGGGAAAAAAATGCAACTTCGTGCTTAGTCGTGTTTAAAGTTACATTCAGGCATTTATGCATATGGTATTTTTATCGCTAGATGGCTGATATTGAGAAAAAGCAGCATCATAACACACTTTAAATGGATTAATATAAGATCAAAATGGAATGTTAGTAGGAATACTTCAGTGCTCAGTTTTTACAGTGATGATTAAACACGTGTGTGTGTGTGTGTGTGTGTGTTGTATATATTCGGCTCAAACCAGCTCAGAACAGTGTAAACACTGTGAATGCTATTAGATATTTATTACGCTTTTCTGGATTCTCTGTACTGTGAATAAATAAATATGTACCGCATTGAAAATGTAGTTTCTGCGTTCCGAGACGTTACTGTTTCAACACGCAAAATATACAAATGTCAGATTAACGACTAGTCTGAGAGATGATCATGTGTAAAGCTGATTTCCTCTAAACACACACACAGACTCAGTCGTATTAAACGTGTGTCATTATTTTTTCTTTTTTTTGTTGTTGTTCATTTTCTTTTGTCTTATAAAGCTGCTCAGTTTCAGGTTAGTTATGGTGTCAAAGTGTGAAAGCAACTCTATATTGGGTTTTTTTTTTTTTACTAAAAGAGGCAGGATATTTGCTTATTAGCAAAACACATTTTCTACATCTAAATGTGGATTTGGCAGGAATTCAGTGTGTGATTGTAAAGATTTGGTCTGATGCTACAGCGACAGGCGAGGAGTGCAGCTCTATGCACCTCGAGTGACAGATAAAGTAGGAAAAAAGATCGTATCGATTTGTTTTGTATAATAAAGTGCTAAACGTGTATACGTAAAGATTCTAACAGGTTATAACATTGTTTAAAGTAACATCGTTGTTACTTTAATAATGTCCAATGGGCATGGTTTGTGTGCTGTTGTGAAAGCATCTGCGATTTAAAAAAATAAAAATAAATAAATAAATAAATAAATAATAATTTTTAAAAAAACAAAAAAAAAAAAAACAGCTCAGATTTGTCATTTTATCGCCTGGATGTTCATGTTATAACACTGAGCGCTTAGCTCATCATTGAACCTGATGTCACGGTCACAATGGCGCGTTAAATCACGTGGAAAAATGTTTTAACAAGAAACATGCAGGAACAAGCTCACAACTAATTAGGAAAATGATGTTCAAAGCTTTCTGAACATTTTGGACCGTACACAGAGTCTTGGGCAGGTATAGCTGATGCTAAATGCTCGACATTTTGGTGTCATGGCTCAGACTTGTACTAATTTACTAATATATAACGTAAGGAATGGATACAGAGTGGATTTTGCTTTAAGGTGGCTTGACTTCAGCCCTGTGGAATGTTTTCTGACGTGACGTCGAGTGCAGAGAAGAGCAGAAAGACATACAGGAAGCAGAGGCTTGTGCAGGTTGAAGTTTTCTGAGTGGAAGACGTGTTTATCGCTTCTCTTTTCTCCTCAGAATGTAAAGGACACAGTGAAGTAAAGAGGACAGGACAGCACACGGACAGACTTCTCATCCTCCTCCAGATCTGAGGAAGAACAGAATGAGAAGAAGGACAGGTGAGAGAAGAGCAGAATGTAATGAGGCTGTTAGAAATCCAGCTCACTGACCAGTCCATCACTTCAGTCTTTATTTTACATAATATCCCAGTGACTAAAAACTCAATGTTACAAAATCCACAAGCACAAACACACTGTCAACACAGTAAGGTTCCTGTAACTAACATTATTTAACACTCAGGATTATGATTGTTAATATTTACGGAAGGAGTCGCCAGTTTAAGGGAACCTACAATTACATTTTTTTATACATATTTAACACATCTTAACTTGATCATGTTAACTTCATTATAGATTGAAACTGTTATTCAATAAAGCAATAAATAACATTAGTGGAACCTTAATATAAAATGCTAAAAAAAATATATATATAAAAAAAAAAGAAAAGAAAGGAAAATAAGAAATTCATGAATAATTAATGAGCAGGTGTGGTTTCAACCAATCACAGAGCACATGAGAGTTGGACCCTGGAGCAGAATTAGTAGTGGACCTTCAGAATATAAATATCAGTATGTCAGCTGTTAACACTCTCCTGATATCTCTCATGTTGTTTGAACAATAAAAATAAAAATAAAAGCCTCTGGTTTTTCTGATAGAATTAAAGAGGTGTGGCTTGCATATGGATATAGATAGCTTACTAACTGCATTATGAAGTTCTACAAACACACATAAGAATAATCAATAAATTAAAAGAAAATAATGTGGGATACATTTATGGTTTTTAAAAATAACCGTTTCATAAAAAATAAAAATAATATAATAATATATTTCAATAATTTTCTATTAGAATAGAAGAGTGATTATGTGTAAATGTGTTACATATACGGGGAGAATGATGTGTGTGACTGGAGGTAAAGCAGGTTGAGGATGGAAAATAATTCACTCTTAGCAGGATTATGGAATATTTGACACATCTTCTGGTCTGTATACATTAGTGGTAGAAGTCAAGAGAGAAGCCTGAACCTCAGTCACATTAGAGACCAGATTATAATCTCACCTTGATGTGTGTAGTATCCTGCAGCTATGGATATTTTTGTACATGCCTGTGTTACAGCTGATTTACACTGATCAGGCATAACATTATGACCATTATGTTTGATCATCAACATTATGTTGATCCCCCTTTTCCTATCAAAACAGCCCTGACCCATCAAAGCATGGACTCCACTAGATCCCTGAAGGTGTGCTGTGGTGTCTGGCACCAAGATGTTAGCAGCAGATCCTTTAAGTCCTGTAAGTTGCAAGGCCTCCATGGATCGGACTTGTTTGTCCAGCACATCCCACAGATGCTGGATTGGACTGAGATCTGGGGAATTTGGAGGCCAAGTCAACAAACTGGTTGTTGTGCTCATCAAATCATTCCTCAATCATTTTTGCTTTGTGGCACGATGTATTATCCTGCTAAAAGAGTCCACAGCCATCAGGGAATACAGTTTCCATGAAAGAGTGTACATGGTCTGCAACAATGCTTAGGTAGGTGGTACGTGTCAAAGTAACATCCACATGGATGGCAGGACCCCAGGTTTCCCAGCCGAACATTGCCCAAAGCATGACACTGTCTCTGCCGGCTTGCCTTCTTCCCATAGTGCATCCTGGCGTCATGCATTCCCCTGGTAAGCGATGCACACGCACCCGGCCATCCATGTGATGTAAAAGAAAACGTGATTCATCAGACCAGGCCACCTTCTTCCATTGCTCTGTGGTCCAGTTCTGATGCCCATGTACCCATTGTTGGTGCTTATAGAAGAGCACAGGGGTCAGCATGGGCAACCTGACTGGTCTGCTGCTATGCAGCCCCATACACAACAAACTGTGATGCACTGTGTATTCTGACACCTTTCTATCAGAACCAGCATTAACTTCAGCAATCTGAGCAACAGTAGCTCGTCTGTTGGATCAGATCACACGGGCCAGCCTTCACTCCCCACATGCATCAATGATCACCTGTCGCCGGTTCACCACTGTTCCTTCCTTGGACCATTTTTGATAGATACTGACCACTGCAGACCAGGAACACCCCACAAGAGCTGCAGTTTTGGAGATGCTCTGATCCAGTTGTCTAGCCATCACAATTTAGCCCTTGTCAAACTCGCTCAAATCCTTACGTTTGTCAATTTTTTCTGCTTCTAACACATCAACTTTGAGGACAAAATGTTCACTTGCTGCCTAATATATCCCACCCACTAACAAGTGCCATGATGAGGAGATAATCAGTGTTACTCACTTCACCTATCACTGCTCATAATGTTATGGCTGATCTGTGTATTCCCTAAATATTAACAAATTAGCAGCGAAATATGCACATATTCTTATAGTAGGAAATGTCTAAACTTATCCAAATTAAGGGTCTTCCTATGCCACTGCAAGTAAAATAATATAATATAACAACATAAAAAGTATAATAAAACAAAATAAAAAATGATAAATGAATGAATGATTGAAAGAATGAATGTCACATCATGTCCTGTTCAGCAAGGTCATACCTTCCTCTCCGGATATTCCTAGATTAGGGGAAAATAGAAGAGAGAGAGAGAGAGAGAGAGAGAGAGAGAATCAGAATGAAGCTCAAGTCAGCTGAAGAGACTCGTAAAATTGCAATATTCAGAACCATTGTTAGTTATATCTCTCAGTGGGTTTGCAGACCCTCAGTGTATAATTAAGCAACAATGCACTCGCAGTCATGCAGTTATATATGCTTTTATAAAACAATTCTATAATCAAGACTGAAATATCAAGTAAGTGGCATTTCACATTTCAGACACAGTATGGCCACAAGTTCTGATTATTTTGTTCCACTATTGGAAATAGATCCAGAAGAAGCCACAAATACTACATAGCTCACTGTGTTAAAGGTGGTTCTGGGAAAACTGACATCCCTGCTTCCTTTAAATCTTCATATGATGTTTCATATTTTAAGTCAAAAGTTATATTTCTGAAAACAGTCAGTTGTGTGAATACAGACATGCAGCATGATACGCCAAAGAAATGTTCAAAAATTTCAGGATGCCACTCGACCAATCAGATTAGTGAACCAGAACCGACTGCTGTATAAGAGCCTCAGTGTTTGGATTCTAGAAGCTGGTTGATCCGAAGGTAAGCCTTATTTACTTTAGTGTGAAGGTACTACTGAACTGTGTGTGTGGAATGTGGCCACAGTGCGGAGGTTCTACTGAACTGTGTGTGAAACGTGGCCACAGTGCGGCGGTTCTACTGAACTGTGTGTGGAACGTGGCCACAGTGCGGCGGTTCTACTGAACTGTGTGTGGAACGTGGCCACAGTGCGGAGGTTCTACTGAACAGTGTGTGGAACGTGGCCACAGTGCGGAGGTTCTACTGAACTGTGTGTGGAATGTGGCCACAGTGCAGAGGTTCTACTGAACTGTGTATATGGAATGCAGGAAGTTGTAGTTATATAATGAGAGATCTTACTTGAAGCCCCAGCCTGTTCCTCCCAGCACTATAGCTGCCAGTAGTATGGCTCCTGCTAGAGAACCGATGATTATGTTTGTGCCACTTGGACCTGCAGACACACACACACACACACACACACACACAAGAAGTGAAGTGACTTTGAATGTGTGTGTGTATGTGTGTGTGTGTGTGTGTGTGTGTGTGTGTGTGTGTGTGTGTGTGTGTGTGTGTGTGTGTATGTGTGGTAGTAATAGAGAATACCTTTGTATTTCTCAGGTCCTTCTGGAAGCGGTGGATCAGAAAGCGGGTCATACACACTGCAGTCCTTCCCCGTGTAATCTACGTCACAGATACACTTCACCTCGTTACTGCAGGTCTGAGAGACGAATACGAGCCAAACATTAGCATTAAAGCCAGAAGTCATCAACGCACATTTCTAATGCTTACAATGCATACAACGATATTCTGAACAGGATCATTAAGAACATGGTGTCAAACAAAGCAATATACACCGATCAGCCATAACATTATGACTACCTGTCTAATATTGTGTTGGTCCCCCTTTTGCTGACAAAACAGCCCTGATCCATCGAGGCATGGACTCCACTAGATCTCTGAAGGTGTGCTGTGTTATCTGGCACCAAGACGTTAGCGGCAGATCCTTTAAGTCCTGTAAGTTGCGAGGTGGGGTCTCCATGGATCAGACTTATTTGTCCAGCACATCCCACAGATGGTTGATTGTATTGTATCCCACAGATGGTTGATCTGGGGAATTTGGAGGCAACACCTCAAACTAGTTGTTGTGCTCATGAAACCATTTCATTGTTGAAAGAGGCCACAGCCATCAGGGAATACAGTTTCCATGAAAGGGTGTACATGGTCTGCAACAATGCTTAGGTAGGTGGTACGTGTCAAAGTAATATCCACATGGATGGCAGGACCCAAGGATTCCCAGCCAAACATTGCCCAAAGCATGACAGACCAGGCCACATTCTTCCATTGCTCCGTGGTCCAGTTATGATGCTCACGTGCCTATTGTTGGCGCTTTCGGCGGTGTACAGGGGTCAGCATGGGCACCCTGACTGGTCTGCAGCTATGAAGCCCCATACACAACAAACTGCAATGTACTGTGTATTCTATCACCTTTCTATCAGAACTAGCATTAACTTCTTCAGCAATCTGAGCAACAGTAGCTCGTCTGTTGGATCAGATCACATGGGCCAGCCTTCACTCCCCACATGCATCAATGAGCTTTGGCCGCCCATGACCCTGTCACCAGTTCACCACTGTTCCTTCCTTGGACCATTTTTGATAGATACTGACCACTGCAGTCCGGGAACACCCCACAAGAGCTGCAGTTTTGGAGATGCTCTGATCCAGTCGTCTAGCCATCACAATTTGGCCCTTGATGGGTCAAACTCACTCAAATCCTTACACTTGTCTATTTTTCCTGCTTCTAACACATCAACTTTGAGGACAAAATGTTCACTTGCTGCCTGATATATCGCACCCACCTACTCATAATGTTATGCCTAATCGGGGTATACACCATAGAGAGAGGGAGAGAGGGAGAGAGAGAGAGAAAGACTCACCCCATGGTCTGAGCAGATGTGTGCAGTGGAGGATCCGGGACACACTGACAGGTTAAAGGTCATCACCGGTACACAGCGCCGCTCCAAACACATCATGTTAGGACCACATGGAGTTCCGTCCTCTACATAACCTAGATCTGAGCCATCCTCCAGGACAGCATGTCCTCCACTACACACACACACACACACACACACACACACACAGAGTGTAAGGGTAACTAGCCAGGAGATCTTATGTCCTTACTGGGCATGTCCCTTCAGGTCTCTTCTACTGTTTCTGTATATACACATGCACACGTACACACACACTTACTGGCAGTCCAGGTACTTGTTCTGATGGTAAATGGTGAGACTGATGACTTCTCCATCCAAATCACCATAACGAGGCTTCATCGTCATATTAGAGCACAACAGAAACCCACACAGTACATCACTGGGGAGAGAGCAAGAAAGAAACAGGGAGAGACAGAAAACCATGGAGAGAGATAAGGAAAGTGAGACAGAAAGACATGTACAAAAACAGAGAGGGACAGGTAGAGAGAGACGATTACAAAAATATGCTAAAACCACAACTTTACCAAAAGTTGAGAGAGTGTTTGTGTGTCTGTGCGCGTGTGTGTGTGAATAGAGAGGATGCTCACGGTTTGCTGCATTGAATCCATCCCTGTCCATTGGAGTCTCGTCCACAGTTTCCTTTCTCCGTCCCCTCAGTGTTCAGCCTCTCATAACACACCCGGTCTGCTGAGTCTAACACACACACAAACACACACACACAGGGAACATTATGTATAGAAATGGACAATAGTCATCCACAGTGTCATTATTCATAGTAACAGCACAGAGAAGTGTAGTGTTAATGTGCAGGGCACTAGGGGGTGCTAATCACATACAGGAAGAGATTTCTCTGTGAAACAGAGTTCAGATATCACTGCTCTTCCTATTTTACCAGAGATCTGTTGTATTTTGAACTGTGATTGGTCAGAATCACAATAGTACACGCTTGATGTTAACTCTGTACTCACTGTGACCCCACAACGCCTGACACTGCCCGTCCCTGGTCTTACATCGACCGCCGTAACAGCGACCCTGAGGGAGGGGGATTGCGGGAGATGTGTCAGTAGGGAAGTGCGGAGAGTACACAGCAGAGTGTAGAGGAGCAGGTGAGTACATTTACCTGTCCTGTGTCACACATGTAGCCATCCAGTTTATGTACGTTAGGAGGACACTGAGGACAAACATCAAAAGCAGAACATCAGTGGTATATTTACACAACAAACTGGAATATAATAAAGTTCTAAAAACCTGCTGGAGAAAAAGCATTAAAAAACTACTTAAAATTCAGGATTTAAAAAAAAAGTGCTGAAACTTTACCTGACTGGAATCACCAGGACATGTTTCTGGAATATCACAATCATTGACTGCGTCTCGACAAACCACACCTCTCTGCTCATACTGAACCACACACAAGAGTACAGATAGATTAGTATTTATGTATTATCGAATATAACCAGAGGTGGGTAGAGTATCCAAAATCTGTACTCAAGTAAAAGTACAAGTACTTATAGAAATATGTACTCAAGTAAAAGTAACAATCTTAATAGTTACTTGAGTAAGAGTAAAAAAGTATCCAATGGAAAAAACTACTCGAGTAGCTAGTTACTAGTTACTTCTGATCTGACTGAGCGAAAAACCAGAATTTCAAACTACTTGGGACGCTTTCACACACCTCTCCTTGAAAGTCTCTTTATTCTGCTTTTAGAAAACACAGGTTGAAGTAAAGTAGCCTATCTCAGTCCAGTGATGGCCACATCTCAGTCCAGTGATGGCCACATTAACATTACTTGACCTGTCATTTGCAATAAAATCTCAAACACACCCAGGTGTTTTTCTAACAGTTAACTCTGTCATTATTTTCACATTCACACACAAATTTGTCAGCATCTGCATTTAAACAAGCTAACAGAGAACAAAAGAGAAGGTGTGTGTGTGTGTGCGCAGAGTGTGTGTTTGTTATGTTTGTGTATGAACTTGTTTGTGTGTGTTTGCCCTTCAGTATGTGAATGTTTATTTTGTCATATGTTCTTTCTTGAACAATCAGTTTTACAGAATTTTACTGTGGACTGATCCTCGTTTTCTTGACTTGATTAGTTCTGCATAAACCTTAAGCTTGTTTGGTGAATCCTCTGATGAAATAATAATATATGCATTTTATAAGTACATGCATCCTTTAGGTAGGAATAAAATCAAATACAATCCCGTTTTTATTGTGTATGTGTTCTACACTTTGTTGGTGTCTGTATTTGTGTATAAATGCATGACGTCACAGTGTGCTGTTGATGTAGTTTTGTGGAAAATGGGTGTGAAATTGTCCAGATGTTTAGAATGAACGTTTGTTCATGAACCTGTGTTGTTTGTAGGGTTCACAAGATATTGCTTGCACGAGAGGACATTTGAAGAAAAACATTCGGACAGTGTGAGAATCTGGTATTAAAATAAGGTCAATCTGCCCATAGTTACCAAATGATCATTAATAGGGTTCAAATAGACATAACTGTGACACTTACTGCTCCGTGTTTTTTCAGGTTGGAGCTGGAATTCTTGTACGCTGAGATGTCAGATGGTTTTGGTGAACACAGCATGCATCGCATTATGAAACTATTATTTTTGACATCTTGGAGTGAAAACATAGACTGAACTTGAGGCCATGGGTGATCTGCCTCCGTTAACTCGCACACGTCTTCCTCTGCTTCAGCTTCATCATCTTCCTCTAAACGCGCTAAACGTAAGCGGGAGATCCATAACAGCCTCTCGCGAAGCAGCCTCTCCAACATCTCGCAAGACTTGCGAACAAGCCATATAAACTAATTATAATAAAATCTTATATTAATTACTAATATTTGACAGTAATGGAGGAATGCCGCCAAATGTAGTGAAGTAAAAGTAAAAATTATTCACTAAAAATGTACTTGAGTAAAATTACACATATTTAAAAATACTCTAAAAGTACAATTACCCAAAAAATTTACTCAAGTAAATGTAATGAAGTAAATGTAATTCATTACTACCCACCTCTGAATGTAACCAATAGGCAGTGTGTGTGTGTGTGTGTGTGTGTGTGTCCTTACCCTACACCTGTTACAGCACAGTCCATTACTGCACATTGCATCATGGGTAAGAGTACACTTCTTACAGCATGCTCCTCCTGCTCGAGAACACTCCTGTCTCACACACACACACTACATCAGAACAGGGTAAGCTTTCTGTCTCATCATCAACTCAGCAAAGCTAGTTGATTACACACACACATTAAAATATTTGTCCTTTTACTATATAAAACAAAAAAAAAATGAAAAAAATAATTTTCTTATTAAATCTTGTACACTGTCAGTATTCATCACATTGTTGCTCTTATAAGCTGAAAGAAAGAGCAGCTGTGATTTATTTTCTTGCAGGAAAAGTTAAACGGTGACCCTCCTCATGCCCAGTCAGTTTCTCATCTTTATTTTACCGACTCACCACTTGGGAGCCGCAGTCACACTCTTCTCCTTGCTCCACATATCCGTTCCCACATTCAGGAGGATCCAGTAACTGCACAGCAGAGAAAAAGGCCTGTTTAGAACCTTCAACTACATTGTATTTATGCCTAAAATATACATTTCAGCATGATAGTTATGATCAACTGAGGAAGAGACAGGAGTCAGAGCTGGAGGTAGCAGAGCTGAAGACGTTGAGGTTCTCTTTGGGAGTGACACGGTTGGACAGGATTAGGAACGAGTACATCAGAGGGACAGTTCATGTTGGACATTTGGGGGACAAAGTTATGGAGGCCAGATTAAGATGGTTTGGACATGTTCAGAGGAGGGAGAGTGAGTATATCGGTAGGAGAGTGTTGGACATGGAGCTGTCAGGCAGGAGGAAAAGAGGAAGGCCAAAGAGGAGGTATATGGATGTAATAAATGAGGATATGAAGCTAGTGGGTGCAAGTGTTGAGGATGCAGAAGATAGGGATAGGTGGAGAGAGATGATTCACTGTGGAGACCCCTGAAGGGAAAAGCCAGAAGAAGAAGAAGAAGAAGAAGAAGAATTCAATAAACTTCTATTACATGTTGCATACATTAGCCTTTAGTCAGAAACCAAAGAAGCAAACATCAGGAAACATCAGGCTGAAGTACTACATTTGGGGGAAAAGCAGGACATGTGATACATACTCCAGTGTGGGAGTAAATTTAGGAACATATTTGTTAATAGTAATATGGCTTTTTTTAATTAGACAAAAAAACCCCAGAAAACTATGTTATGATCAAATTAGGTTAGTGATGCCTGTAAGGCTGGATTTTCCAGAGCTATTCTTAGTCCTTCCACATCTGTACTTCTTCATAGTGTATAATAATATAAAATAAATACATCCTATAAAATGTGTACTATATAGAGAAAACACATTTATAGAAAAACACATACAGTATCTCACAAAAGTGAGTACACCCCTCACATTTTTGTAAATATTTTGTTACATCTTTTCCAGAACACTGAAGAAATGACACTCTGCTACAGTGTAAAGTAGTGAGTGTACAGCCTGTATAACAGTGTAAATTTGCTGTCCCCTCAAAATAACTCAACACACAGCCATTAATGTCTAAACTGTTGGCAACAAAAGTGAGTACACCCCTAAGTGGAAATGTCCAAATTGGGCCCAACATGTCAATATTTTGTGTGCCCACCATTATTTTCCAGCACTGCCTTAACCCTCTTGGGCATGGAGTTCACCAGAGCTTCACAGGTTGCCACTGGAGTCCTCTTCCACTCCTCCATGATGACATCACAGAGCTGGTGGAGGTTAGAGACCTTGCGCTCCCCCACCTTCTGTTTGAGAATGCCCTACAGATGCTCAAAAGGGTTTAGGTCTGAAGTCCTGGCCAGTCCATCACCTTTACCCTCAGCTTCTGTAGCAAGGCAGTGGTCGTCTTGGAGGTGTGTTGGGGGTTGTTATCATGTTGGAATACTGCCCTGCGGCCCAGTCTCCGAAGGGAGGGGATCATGCTCTGCTTCAGTATGTCACAGTACATGTTGGCATTCATGGTTCCCTCAATGAACTGTAGCTCCCCAGTGCCGGCAGCACTCATGCAGGCCCAGACCATGACACTCCCACCACCATGCTTGACTGTAGGCAAGACACACTTGTCTTTGTACTCCTCACCTGGTTGCCGCCACACACGCTTGACACCATCTGAACCAAATAAGTTTATCTTGGTCTCATCGGACCACAGGACATGATTCCAGTAATCCATGTCCTTAGTCTGTTTGTCTTCAGCAAACTGTATGCGGGTTTTCTTGTGCATCATCTTTAGTAGAGGCTTCCTTCTGGGACGACAGCCATGCAGACCAATTTGATGTAGTATGCAGTGTATGGTCTGAGCACCGACAGGCTGAACCCCCACCCCCTTCAACCTCTACAGCAATGCTGGCAGCACTCATACGTCTATTTCCCAAAGACAACCTCCAGATATGACGCTGAGCACGTGCACTTAACTTCTTCTGGTGGACCATGGCGAGGCCTGTTCTGAGTGGAACCTGTCCTGTAAAACTGCTGTATGGTCTTGCCCACCATGCTGCAGCTCAGTTTCAGGGTCTTGGCAATCTTCTTATAGCCTAGGCCATCTTTATGTAGAGCAACAATTCTTTTTTTCAGATCCTCAGAGAGTTCTTAGCCATGAGGTGCCATGTTGAACTTCCAGTGACCAGTATGAGAGAGTGTGAGAGCGATAACACCAAATTTAACACACCTGCTCTCCATTCACACCTGAGACCTTGTAACACTAACGACATGTTACACATGACCCTGGGGAGGGTAAATGGCTAATTTGGACATTTCCACTTAGGGGTGTACTCACTTTTGTTGCCAGCAGTTTAGACATTAATGGCTGTGTGTTGAGTTATTTTGAGGGGACAGCAAATTGACACTGTTATACAGGCTGTACACTCACTACTTTACATTGTAGCAGAGTGTCATTTCTTCAGTGTTGCCACATGAAAAGATATAATAAAATATTTACAAAAATGTGAGGGGTGTGCTCACTTTTGTGAGATACTGTATGTTCAGTGTGCCCGGTGTGATGTTTGATATGATCTGATGTATGCGAACTGGCCTTAGTGGGTTTGTTGAACAGACAGCTGCCTCCTCCATCCTGCAAGAAGCGTACATACTCCTCCACACTGCAGCGGGAGAACTTCCTGGGCAGGTAGTACCTGACACATACAGAGAACACATGCATTTTCCGAAGCATATATACACACACAAACACACACACAGAATAACGAACACAGTCGCTGAAAGGACTCCTGACTTACCCTGTGTCCTCCATTATACAGCCAAGCCAAGGGTCTGGACACCTGCAGTCTCCTGTTACACACACATACACAAAGAAACATGAGTAAATAAGTCACCTTACTTCTAGATGATGTTTCCACCGAACTCAGATAAAAGTCTGACATCTGCAGACTGCCGATCCTGAGAAGGAATAACAAGTATTTGCCTGAAGAGTGGAACCAAAAAACCTAAAATGTATATTGTATAGTTCTTTTGCAATGGCTTGTACAAAAACCTGATCATCGTTCCAGATTGTTGAGTGACTCATCTGCTGTTTTTATTTGAGAACTGTTTTGGTGTACATTTGAGTGATAGCAGCATGCTTGGAAGTTAAAATGTGGAGCTCCTACACAAAATGTGTAAATATTGGCAGCTCTGTAACTGAACCCAACCTAAAAATATTGTCTGTAGCTCATGGAAAAAAAAAGAAAAAAATATCAGACAAATAAAGAATCATTTATTAGTACTTACTGTAAATATGCTTTTAGTGAACAATCACTTTTCAGTGATTTTAAAAGGCGAGTGTGTTTAGTGTGTTTTACCGGTGAGTGAGGAGTGTGTTTTACCGGTGAGTGAGGAGTGTGTTTTACCGGTGAGTGAGGAGTGTGTTTTACCGGTGAGTGAGGAGTGTGTTTTACCGGTGAGTGAGGAGTGTGTTTTACCGGTGAGTGAGGAGTGTGTTTTACCGGTGAGTGAGGAGTGTGTTTTACCGGTGAGTGAGGAGTGTGTTTTACCGGTGAGTGAGGAGTGTGTTTTACAGGTGAGTGAGGAGTGTGTTTTACCGGTGAGTGAGGAGTGTGTTTTACAGGTGACTGAGGAGTGTGTTTTACAGGTGAGTGAGGAGTGTGTTTTACAGGTGACTGAGGAGTGTGTTTTACAGGTGACTGAGGAGTGTGTTTTACAGGTGACTGAGGAGTGTGTTTTACAGGTGACTGAGGAGTGTGTTTTACAGGTGAGTGAGGAGTGTGTTTTACAGGTGACTGAGTGTGTGTCTCACCTGCAGTGGCACGGTCTTTATTCCACATCATGCCCAGATTCTGTCCCAAGCTCTGACACAGCGTGATGGCCATGGGTCCCACGTTTCCATACTGCACACAGTATAGTATATAAACAGCTGTGATACATTTCATTAACCTGGTTTGATTATGGATGCATTTGAATGTTCCCATCCAGACGTTCTATATAATTAACGTGATAAACATCCAAGATTTATTTTATAATGTAATTTCAAGCTGACTTTTATTTTACTTTAAAATTCTTTCATGCATGTACTGCTCTCTGAGCTCAAGTCGATCATTTTCCAAAGCTTCATCTTTTCCTCTGATATCTCTATCCAGCCTGAGCTGAAGCACTGCTTTATTTTAACTTATTGTCATATCAGTGCATTGCATTCTGAGTCTAGAGTTTGCACCAATAACTTAAAACAGTCACAGGGTCATGATAACTTGTAGATCCGACACTGACCCCTGGTGGACCCACAGGAGTTTCTCCAGATTTTCTTCACTGCTTACGTGTATGCAGTACATTGCATATGTACAGAACAGGAGTGTATGGTATTACAAAGAAATCAGAGGGAGTTAGTGCTGTTGGTCATACCTCATTGACTCCGCCTCCACGTGTAGGAGAACAGATGCCCCCGATGTACGCTGTACCACTTCGACTGCTTTGAAATGTGCGCCCTCTATAGGCACAGACACAAATGTGAAATTTCTCTAATCTGATTGGTCAGAAAGTGTTGATTAATTTAACTGAATCACATTAAATTATTATATTGATAAATTCTTTATCATGCAACATATGCATTATATTTTTTCTCTAAGCATAACGATTGAAGGTGCATTACAATGTGACACTTCTACATTTAATTTAATTTAATCAAACTTAAAATATATATATATATATAATGTTATGGCTGTCATGGTGTGTGTGTGTGTGTGTATATATATATATATATATATGTGTATATATATACACACACACCATGACAGCCATAACATTATATATATATATATTTTAAGTTTGATTAAATTACATACACACATATACACACACACACACACACACCCCATAACAGCCATAACATTATGAGCACTGACAGGTGAAGTTTATTTAAGTTTATTGACACTGATTATTTCCTGGTTCAGATAGAAAGGGATAGAAAGGTGTCAGAATACACAGTGCATGACATGTCAGGGCTG
This sequence comes from Hemibagrus wyckioides, assembly GCF_019097595.1. Lineage (NCBI taxonomy): Eukaryota > Metazoa > Chordata > Actinopteri > Siluriformes > Bagridae > Hemibagrus > Hemibagrus wyckioides. The sequence continues at coordinate 19,806,634 of NC_080722.1, read as the reverse complement.
TTTTGGCAGCAAAAGGGGGACCAACACAATATTAGGCCATAATGTTATGCCTGATCAGTGTGTGTGTGTGTGTGTGTGTGTGTGTGTGTGTGTGTAAAACACACGAGAACAGGTGTGCTGCGTCACTCTTCTCTTTGATGTTCTCCCTCCTGTATTTCATAAAGTCACGCAGGGTCATCAGAGGGTCATCGCCTACGGAAACCATGTTCTGGGATGACCACGTCTCCATGGCGACAAGCACCAGCCTTGTGTTAAGTTGTTCTTTATAAATCTAAAAAAAAAAATGCCATCACTTTCATAACAGTATATAGCCTGAATGTCTGAAAACAGTACATTGTGTTCTGAATAGCTGAAAGCAGTACAGTGTATTCTGAATGTCTGAAAGCAGTACAGTCTGTTCTGATTGGCTGAGAGTAGTACAGTGTGCTCTGATTAGCTGAGAGCAGTACAGTCTTCTGACTGGCTGAAAGTAGTAAAGTGTGTTCTGATTAGCTGAGAGCAGTACATTCTGTTCTGAATAACTGAGTGCAGTATAATGTGTTCTGATTGGCTGAGAGCAGCACAGTGTGTCCTGATTAGCTGAGAACAGTACAGTGTTTAGACTGGCTGACAGCAGTAGTGTTTTGATTGGCTAAAATAAGTATGATCAGTAACACAGCAGCATGTTAACTGAGTCAGTAGCTGGTGTTTATACTCACTGCGTCGGCCATGTTGACGATGGCTTTCGCAAAATTGCGTGTTTGCGCAGTCGACCTGCGCATCTGCACAAACTGTGGAAAGAGAATGTGTCAGCATACTGCTGTTTAAACACACACACACACACATATTCTCTCTCTCTCTCACCAGGTCATAGTCATTCACCACTAGCAGCTCTATATATTTCGTCTCGGTCTGAACAGTACGCGGTGGCCTCCGGATCTGAAACAGCACACACACACACAAGATATAAGCTTCCTTATGACCTTCATGAAGCTAGCAGCCAAAATGTATGTCTGATTGAGAAAAGTTGCATCACGATTTGTCAGCATTTTGGAATTGATTGTGATACAGTGGAACAGGCTTGACCTCTTGAGTCATTTGATTGTATAATATGCTTATCAATAAAAAAGTAATACTTAATCATTCTTAAATATAACTACATTTCATGACAAACAAATTAACAGCTTTAATTATTAATTAGCCAATCTGTGTTTCTGATGATCAGTAACACACCTTTAGAAGGCGCAACACATTAACATTAGCTTGACTTTACTCCTCTGTGATTTGTATATTTCTATTTTTACTGAGCGGAAGGACAGAAGTTCTGAAAGATCACTGATCCAGTCTCTCCCGTCCTTGTGGATAGTCTTACTAATCCCGACCTTTTACTTCCAGCCAAACAACTTGACTCCTCTCTGCTCATATTCTACATATCTCATGAGTGCATTTATCTACAAAAAAGGAAGAGGTGGAGCCAAACAGTTCTGTTTCAGTTGTGGGTGGGGATCATTTCCGAGCTGAAAAACATTAACCAAGCATGACTTGTGTAAATTCGCCAGATCCACTATGTGGAAATATTGGATTCAAGAAGTCATCACTCTCCTCAGTTTGACACATTAAAGACTTAAACAGATTGATTTCTTTTAAAAGGATGAAGGATGTAAATATTCCTCCTAGAGCTGGAGCTTTGGCCAAAAGGCATCTACAATACTCTCAGGTCAGGAGAAACAAGACTCTATGGTCTGATTAGACCAAGGTGATTATATTTGCCTGAATCCCAAGCGTTATATCTAGAAGATATCAGGCAGTGCTCATTTCATGGCCTACAGTGAAGCATGGTGGTAGTAGCATCTTGTTTTACTAAAAAGAGACTATAGAAGGTTAGGAGGGGAATGAATGAAAGATGAGCCACACAAAGTGCAGTGACATTTCCGTCACAGATAGAGATAGTTAGACAGTGAGACAGAAAGAAGAGAGTGAGCGAGACAGACTGAAATATTAGACAGAAAAAGAAACAGTGATATACTGAGAGAGAGAGAGAGAGAGAGAGAGAGAGAGAGAGAGAGAGAGATACAGAGAAATTAATCTCCAAGTTTATTCTGCAGTATTTTGCTGATTGATGAGTAAAGATGGACAGTTTGGAATCCTTATGTAAACTTCTAAACTTCACACCCTGACGACTACATCATCACCTCAAGTTCAAACCTCTGCAGTTTAAACAGTTTTATCCTTAAACACACACACAGTTTCCTCACACACACACACCTGCCGTTTGACCCGTCTCAGACCATGTGTGAAAGTGGGTCCATCGCTCTCAGCAGAATCAGCTGTGACATCATCCATGGCTGAATCCGAGTCATTGGTAGTATTGCATTCTGCGATTGAGAAGATGGTCAGATGGATAGATGGAGAGAGGAAGAAAAAAAAAAACCACACAGTCATCACTTTCAGGCGATCAATAAAGGAACAGATTACTGCACAGTGATACAGAGAGAGAGAGAAAGAGAGAAAGAGGGGGGGGGGGCAGAAAGACAGAGACACAGAAACAGAGTGAGAGAGAGACTGTAAGAGAATGTGTGTGTGTCTGTGTGTGTTTAATGACATTATCCTGCTGTTCCACTTCACAATACTCAACATGAATTCTAATGTGTGTGTTGTGCGTGTGTGTATGTGCTTGTGTGTCTGCATGTGTGTGTGTGTGTGTATTTTACCGGGGCAGTGTGGTGCATTGAGCTGAAGGTCAGGCAGTCTGTACACAACGTGAGCATTTTGTCCCTGTAAATGCACACACACACTTGAAATGACTTAACATTACTGATACACACACACACACTAACACGTTCATATACACAACCAACTCCTCACACACACCTATACATACATGCATGCACACTGATGGACAGAGGTGGGTAGAGTATCCAAAATCTGTACTCAAGTAAAAGTACAAGTAGTTATAGAAATATGTACTCAAGTAAAAGTAACAATCGTAATAGTTACTTGAGTAAGAGTAAAAAAGTATCCAATGAAAAAACTACTCGAGTAGCTAGTTACTTCTGATCTGACTGATATGAAGCAAAAACCCAGAATTTCAAACTACATGGAGAGCTTTCATACACCTCTCCCATCCTCTTTGTTATATAAAACACAGGTTGAAGTAAAGTAGCCTATCTCAGTCCAGTGATGGCCACATTAACATTACTTGACCTGTCATTTGCAATAAAATCTCAAACACACCCAGGTGTTTTTCTAACAGTTAACTCTGTCATTATTTTCACATTCACACACAAACTTGTCAGCATCTGCATTTAAACAAGCTAACAGAGAACAAAAGAGAAGGTGTGTGTGTGTGTGTGCAGAGTATGTGTTTGTTATTATGTTTGTGTATGAACTTGTTTGTGTGTTTGCCCTTCAGTATGTGAATGTTTATTTTGTCATATGTTCTTTCTTGAACAATCAGTTTTACAGAATTTTACTGTGGACTGATCCTCGTTTTCTTGACTTGATTAGTTCTGCATAAACCTTAAGCTTGTTTGGTGAATCCTCTGATGAAATAATAATATATGCATTTTATAAGTACATGCATCCTTTAGGTAGGAATAAAATCAAATACAATCCCGTTTTTATTGTGTATGTGTTCTACACTTTGTTGGTGTCTGTATTTGTGTATAAATGCATGACGTCACAGTGTGCTGTTGATGTAGTTTTGTGGAAAATGGGTGTGAAATTGTCCAGATGTTTAGAATGAACGTTTGTTCATGAACCTGTGTTGTTTGTAGGGTTCACAAGATATTGCTTGCACGAGAGGACATTTGAAGAAAAACATTCGGACAGTGTGAGAATCTGGTATTAAAATAAGGTCAATCTGCCCATGATTACCAAATGATCATTAATAGGGTTCAAATAGACATAACTGTGACACTTACTGCTCCGTGTTTTTTCAGGTTGGAGCTGGAATTCTTGCACGCTGAGATGTCAGATGGTTTTGGTGAACACAGCATGCATCGCATTATGAAACTATTATTTTTGACATCTTGGAGTGAGAATGGACTGAACTTGAGGCCATGGGTGATCTGCCCCCGTTAACTCGCACACGTCTTCCTCTGCTTCAGCTTCATCATCATCCTCTAAACGCGCTAAACATAAGCGGGAGATCCGTAACAGCCTCTCGCGAAGCAGCCTCTCCAACGTCTCGCAAGACTTGCGAACAAGCCATATAAACTAATTATTTTAAAATCTCATTAATTATTAACATTTGACAGTAACGGAGGAACGCCGCCAAATGTAGCGAAGTAAAAGTAAAAATTTTTCACTAAAAATGTACTTGAGTAAGAGTAAAAGTACACATCTTTAAAAATACTCTAAAAGTACAATTACCCAAAAATTTACTCAAGTAAATGTAACGAAGTAAATGTAATTTGTTACTACCCACCTCTGCTGATGGAAGTACCACTAACACAATACCTGGTTATAGACACTGAACCACACACACACCTAAATCAATTTAAACAAATTACAGTATATAGCCAAAAGTATGCGCACCCCTGCCCAGCACACCCATATGTAAGAATCTTGTCCTGAATTTATTCCTCTAAGGCTTCCCACTAGATGTTGGAGCTTGGCTGTGGGAATTTGTGTTCATTCAGTTATAAGAACATTCATGAGATCAGACAATGATGTTGGGATGTCGAGAAGGCTCAAGATCCAGTTCATCCTAAAGATGTTTAGTGAGGATGAGTCAGTGTCAGGGTTCTGTGCAGGACACTCGAATTCTTCCACTCCAACCTAAACCTCCACACCATGTCTTCATGGAACTGCTTTATGCACAGGGGTATTGTCATGCTTGTCAATTCTATACATGCTATACAAATATGTTTCAGTCTTTGTGGCACCAGTTTGAGGAAGACATATGGGTATGATGGTCAGGGGTGCACATAATTTTGCCCATAAAGTGTATACAGACAATCAGACTATCCTTTTATCCATCCATCTAACTATCCATCCAACCATTCAGTTTATATTACACCCCACTCTCTATTCATCAGTCACATCAATCTACATTTCCATCAATCATCCAACCACCCATCCATCTTCCCATGTCTAACTGGATGGAGGTATAGGAGGTCAGGTGTAAGGTAAAGTTCTCTTCAGAACAGATGAGCAGTTTTAAAGTGCTGCTCCACATGTGATATATTATTCATCATTCATCCACTTACAGAGAGAGAGAGAGAGAGAGAGAGAGAGAGAGAGGAGCAACATGACAGTGATTTTAAATACTTCATGAAAACGGACCATTTAGTGCTGCAGAAAAGGAGGAAAGGGGGATGATGGGTAAAAGAGAGAGAGAGAGAGAGAGAGAGAGAGAGAGAGAGAGACAGAGAGACAGAGAGAGAGAGCAATAATGTGATGTTAAATACTTTATGAAAATGGACCAGTAAGTGCACAGAGAAAAAAGGGTGATGGGTAAAAAGGAAAGGAGGAGGAGAAATGAAGGTTTGAGAGAGGGAGAGAGAGAAAGAAAGAGAAAGAAAGAGAGAAGTCTAGAGGAAGTGGTATCGATTTGCTGGTCGTAGCGCACTGATGGAGCAGGGTGTGTATTACAGTGTACAGAAATGCTCAGCTCTCTCTTCTCAAGTACAGACATGACGACTCTGCAGTGCTGATAATCTAATAGTCTCTCTCTCTCCATCTCTGTCTCTCTCTCCCTCCCTCCCTCTCTCGATCCCTCGTTCACTCTTGGCACCATGGGATTGTGTATCAGCTGATTTCATTTTTATTTCCACACCGCAATGATAGAGACAGATTGAGTAACGCTCTGAATCCATCATAGGTGGACAGAGAGAGACAGAGGTCACAGTGATGGAGGGATTAACATTTCAGACAGATGATCGTTTCTGTAGACAGACAGATGATCACACACACACACACACACACACACACACACACACACACACACACACACACACACACACACTGACCTGCTCATCGACGTGTGGTACGGGTTCAATCCCATAAGAAAAGTTGCCATCTGAGAACATTCCCCTGTGTACACACACACACACAGGTTGCGAAAATGCCTTTGTTGTTAAGTAGCTTCATCACACAATGAAAAAATTAAACCACTCGCACCTTTCAGTGGAGTACGTTCATAAAAAAGAGGAAGTAAAAAACCCTCCTCAAAAATATATTTCTATAATAAAACCAGGTGTCACAATTACTGGCACCCCTAGAAATTCTTATGGAAGGATGACCTTGTTGCTATTCGTATTTCATTATACCCAAGTGTTTGGGATCGCATCCATGACTTCCTGTTTCAGTGGAGTGTAAATATGACATGAGACAAGACAGAAAATTCTTCATATTCATCTTTTAGTCACCCATAAACAAGGAGGAGTTTAGAGAACACACAAATGAACTAAGATTAAAGTGTGCAGTCTTTGTAAGAAACACCTACATGCCTGAACATTTTTTGTAAATAGTAAAATTAAACCAAACAGAGCTGTGGAAGTGGATGCGAGAGTGTTTTATCCCCACACACAGCAAGCAGGAGGTCAGAGAGGCAAAAGTTTCTCCAAGGATCAGGTTTGGGGGAAAATAAAGCAGCATGTTTAGATCATCCAATCTCCAAATCTACAATCAGATGCCAACTCCAGGTCAAAAAACTCCTGCCCAGAAGAAAGTCTTTTATTTCTTCTAAGCACAAACATAACAGCCTGGAGTTCACTAGACACTACTGGAACCATGCCTGGAGAGGAGATAAAAATAGAGCTTTTCTGGCAACAAACCCTAGAAGTGAAAGTGTAGAAAACTCTAACATTAGCATACTCATGAGAAATGGTGCTACGGTTTCCAATTTTTGCAGTCTAAAAGAATCACAGTTTCTGCTATCACTGCTAGCTACCATTTAAAAAACACACAACTTAGAAGAAAAAACTAAAATTATAACAAAATCCTAATTGACTTTTCCTTAAATTCTCATATACTATCAGTATCACATTGTCATTATAAGACGAGAGGGAAGGTAGCGCTCTGAGCCAAAAAATAAAAAAATTAACAAGTGTGTCAGTGTGCAGCTCAAGAACCACTGCAGTAAGGAATCTGACCAGCTAATTTTTTTTTTTTTTAGGAAAAGTGAAGTAAACGTCCGCTCATACACCATAACTAGATGCTGCAAAACTTCTACAGAAACAGTATCTCTCAGTGTGGGTGTGATTTCTGCCAATAGTCCTACCAAAACCCTAATATTTACACATCCATTGATACATTAATGGAGTCCTGGTGCAGGTTTGAGTGAAAATAAAAGAATAAAACCTGGAAAAAAAAAAAAAAAAAAAAAAAATAGAGGTCACCAGCATCACCTGTGTGTTGAAATATTTTTGCTCACCAGAGGCCATGGCAGGTGGCGAGAGCAACCCAGGAACCTTTTGCTCCTCTTACTGTGCCGTGATAATAACAGTGCTCTCCTCCCTGTAACACACACACACCCCATTATTTTTATCTATAGATTACACAGGAGCCAGTGATATTCGTCAGAAGATTCATCAGTTTAGATCTTTTTTTGAAAGTGGGACTAAATAAGCAAGGTTACTGAAGACAGAAAGTGTCTCCTATATCTGTACTGGCTGATCGATAAGCAAATAAAAAATGTGAACTATCCAATAGCATGTGTAATGCTTCAGCTGTAGGCTATGGGCTAAAATAAAAAAAACATCTGTATAGACCCTTGTGATAGCAGGGGCATGGTCAAGCATCAGAGAGGAGAGGAGGTGGAATGAACCAGCAGGTAAAGCAGGATGATTCTCACCCGTGTTTTACTACCGCCAGTCAACCGGTGAGAGACAGATAGAGAGAAGGAGCAAAAGTCTTCTACACCCTCACCCTATATATATACACATGCATACAAGTAGGCTGTTGGTAAGACACAGATGAGAATAGTCAAACATTACCTGCCAGTTCAACACGCTTCCTCTTTATCTGGCTGCATGTATTCAAAAGCAAAAAAAAATCTACATTTGATTTTAAAAAACATTAATTCCAACTGGGATACCACAATCAGCCAGAACTCCCAGAATTCCCAGTCAGTAACCATGCTCCTACACTCATGAACCCCTCACCAGCATTTTAAAATCTCACCTTGTTCTCACATTGCTTAACCTTTGTTTTTTTTACTGCTCCATTGGTCCTGGCAAACATAACACAAATCTTAGTAACTACATGGAGGTAGGTTCCAAATCACTCACCAGGGCCATGGAGGATCAGGGAAGAGCACAGAAACAGCTCTCTAGTCTCTAATTTCTCTCTAGAGAAACTCGGGCATCAGACACAATGGAATCAACAGGCAAGTCTCCATCTTTACCCACAAGGAAGTAGACCCAACCATGTGGCTTACTTTGGACTGGTAAGTTACTCAATGATGACATCAAAAATGACATTACTTGCAAAAGATTTTTCCTGCAATGTTCTCTTTATCATTTGTAACAGCTTCGAAATCTGATTTCTATTGCATCTCATGCTTAACATCACTTTAACTGTGACGGTACTACAATGGGCAAACAGCATCTGAAAGAGGTGTGGAAGAAAGTCTTTCTAAACATTTCAAAACCAACCTCACGAGGCAAGATCCAGTGGCAAAAGTAATACCTGGCTCAAGACCTTTAACACTCTTGCCACTAGCAGCAAGTAGCTTTTAAAAAGGTTCTTTATTCAGACATAAAATACCAATTCAGCTTGCGGTGATGAATCATCTATCCTCCACTCCTTTAGTGATCTCGCTATCTGCCTGGATGAACTTCAGGAGTTGTTGCTGGGAAGTCAGACTTCAAAAGGGTAATACCCATTACGTTACCATTAGTGTGGCACCCATTAGAGGATCTCCAGCAGCAACACCCGAGAGAACTTGAAGAATACTGTGAGCATCCTGGTCACCTTCTCAGAGAATGCCAGGACTCCAAAACCCATAGCAGAATTGACATTTGTACAATATCTGTTGGCATGAACTGCCAAGAGAATTCTTGACATTCATTCCTCATCAATTCAGGAGCATCTGTATATCTTAACATCTGCCTCTTTAAAATACTAAGCATCCCCACCACACAAATATCATAGACTGTGCAGATTCAGGACCTTGAAGAAGGTGTAGGGGGATCAGGAATGATCACCTGCATGCTATCATGTCATTTCTCCCTTAAAACAGAACCCCCATGATCATTTGGATGACCCTGGCATTGTTTCTTGGTCTGACTGCTTAAAGTCCTGCATTATTAGACTAAAAATCTGTACATTTGGTCCAAACAGTCCTAAGTGGAGATTCTAGTTAAATACAACAAACTATTGGAGTTGAAGCTGCTAAAGACACTGCTCTGACCCCACATTATCCCAAGGGTCAAGACAATAATCTCACCTAATAATTGTTAAGGTGCAATGTTTTCTAGGGGTTCACAAAATTTCTATTGTTTTATTAAAGAGCATAGCTGCTCCTTTACTCCAAAGGGAATATCCTTGTGGTTTAAAGTAGAACAAGCTGAGGAAGCTTTTTGAATCCTCTCTGTGGCCCCATTCTTAAACACCTGGATCTCCCAAATTAGAGAGAACCCACAAATATGCATACAATTGCTCTTTTCTTCATGAAAAGACAACTGGCATTCATTTGGCTACTAAAGGGTTGCATTACTGGTTAAAGGGGTTCAGTACCTATTTTCAACTCTTGAAAGAAAAAGAGGATGAGTCAGGCCTTTTAGAATCTCTGAGAGCTGCCCTGCTAACAAGCCCTCACTGACAAAACCTACTCCCCTTTTTTATCGGGTCAACCAGGGGAGAACCAGACCGACCAACAGAATGACCTGGGATGTGCACCATTTTCTTTCCTCTTGTTCTCAAGCAAAGACACAAGTGTCTCTCTATCTGCATGGAAACTCGACTCTCGACTCTCTGCCAGGACATCTATAATCCCACATTGTGGTGGATTTCATAACTGAGTTACTCTCTCTTCTGGATACAATATAAATATGATGAACAGATTCCCAAAAATTCCATACATCCTTCATGCAGGGATGATATCTGGGAGTATTGCACAAGCTTGCATACGTTTGTGCGTTTGTCCACTACTGCAGGAGGTGCTGTTTAAACTACAGGAAGAAGTTTGCCACTACTCAAAGTGATTCGACCATGCCTTTGTAACCGCCAATCACAGGTTTGTCAGAGTAGAGTGCTCATCCGTGGAGTTCACCCAACCGCAGTGTGCATGAGACAGCGAGCAAAGCCATTGCACGATGGTCGATTAATCCAAAATTACATCCTTCTGTTTGTGGAAGCCTCTATTTTTGAAACAGCAAAACACTTTTTTCAAAATAATGAAATGCTAAAAGATAAAACTGTAAAACTGCCCCTGTTGCTCGGGTAACCATGACAACCGACTATGTTCTCTCCCTCATTAATATTCATTACGGTGAGTTTAATACACATAATACACAACTACAGTGGGACGTGGTAGGTCAAACACCAGATGGAGATGAACACACAAACACACACAGATGGGGGTGTTGAATGGCCTTAAAGTGGACGCCCACACATACAAACTCTCTCTCTCACACACACACACAAAACTGTATGCATGTGTGAGAACATGCAGCATCACATTTCTCTCTGCACTTTCTCCTCCTTTTCACCCTCCCCAGGTCTCTGTATGCATCTGTATATCTGTCTGCACTCTCTATATGTCTTTCTATAGTGTATAAGCGTCAATGGAGGGGAAACTGCCTGTTGCCAGTCGTCATGGCAACAGCACTCTGATTGGCTGTTTGTATGTGCAAGGTGGAAAGAGAGAGCGGTTTTCCCAGAGTGCTTTGCTACACCGGCATGAGGGATTTTAGTAGCTTCTGCGCATGTTCCTGTTTGAAACAGTGTGTGTGTGTGTGTCAGACAGAGAAAGAGAGCAAGAGAGAGAAATGTGATAGATTATTAAATTCTTTACTGCATTCCATAATCTGAACTCACTGCTCTCTCTCTCTCTCTCTCTCTCATTTTCTCTGTCGGTCCGTCTCCTCCTTCCTGTCTCTCTCTCTTCATACAATCTGTCTTTCTGTCTCTTCCACCTGACTGTCTCTGTCTCTTAATTTGTCTCTCTTTCTCTCTGTCATTTTCACTCACTCTCTACCCCTCGTCTGCCTCTCTCTCTTTTCTCTCTTTCTCTCTGTTGATGTCTTTCATTGTCCATCTTATTTCCACATTTTCACTAAACAGCAGCAGTGTGTAGGAGTTAAAGTGTGTGAGTGTGTGTGTGTGCGTGTGTGGGTGTCCATCTGGTGTTTGACCTACCACATCCCACTGTATCTGTGTGTTAAACTCATCATGATGAATATTAATGAGGGAGAGTGTGTTACCATGGTTACATGAGATGTCCGTCACTGAATTATTACATATTACATAATAAAGTGAGACGAGACGAGACAAACACGAGAGAAGCAAAAACAGCAACGGCTTCAGAGTACATGCAAGAATATTTCTGGCTATCTGTGTGTGTGTTCGTGCATGTTCGTGTGTGTGTGTGTGTGTAAAAGAGCTAGTTAGCAGTTAGCGCACACTAAGCTATATGCTGTCCAAGGAAAACACACATGAACTGTAGCGCTACATTCTAAATAACTTTCCTCCAATTGCATTATAGGTAATACACTCCCTCTCCCACTCACACACACACAGCTTCTTCATACCTGATTATGAAATGGTATTCTGTCTTCGTCGAAATGTCTCTCCACGTAATCTGAAGACAAGAGATCACTACACACACACACACACACACACACACACAACGATCATAAACAGAACACATTTTCATACTTTATGATGTTTCAGCTTCCTCAGTTTCTTGCTAACATGCGTGAAAGCGGCTTTAGAGTCAGATTTTCTTTCTACAGAACACTACAGAATCCACAGCATGGTTATCGTGATAACCAGGAATTTAAGCATCAGGGCTGAGAGACTCGGTCCTGACCGATGGAGCCACACCCAGAGCAGACAGAGCAGGAACCCTGAGGTACCACGTTTACCTCAGAGTGCTAATGGAGATGTTCCACGCTCTACAGAGTGAGCGTGTGTTGATCAGTTACTCAGTATCCCCTAGTCTCTCTGAGCTCCTGACATCCTGATGGGTTTACACCTCACTGATCACAAGCTTCTGGATCTAATGGGGCTTAAACAACTATTGCTCAATTTGTACAGGGGGAATCAGAGTCAAATTGATTTTTTTGATTCGTTTGCTATTTGTTTTGGTTTGTTTTCTCATTGCACTTTTTAGAAAATGGCTTTTGATAAATGAATCAATATCTAAAGAAATAAGTAGTTTAAAACATTCTCTCTAAGCATATATTTCCTTTTTTGCTTATTTGACAGCAAAAATAAAACTAAAGCTCTGTTCTTCGACTCGGATCCGCTCATGCAGCATTTGATTTGCTTCCTGCAGTGGGTCAATTCCGAGTTGAATCACATTCTCACTGTGAACATAGCAAGATAAGCTGCCAAGACGTTTTTGGACCCAGATTGAGGGATCTCCCCTACCTAAAAAACTGCAGTGAGGTGAAGAACACATCAGGATTCTGCTTAAAGGGTTAACACACCCTTACTGACACTCTGAACTGGTGAATCAGTTTCGTTTAACTAGCATTTGAACACTGCGCAACCACCTTAACATTAAATTTTTTAATTTTTTCGCACACTTACTCCTATGAACATAGGTGTGTCTTCGCTGTGTTCAGTAATGTAGCAGAGACCCTGCAGCGGATAGTGAGGACAGCTCACTACATCAGAACATCAGAGTCTCTCTTTCCTCCGTCAAGGACATTTACTGCACACGATGCATCCGCAAAGCCAACAGCATTGTGGATGACCACACACATCTCTCACACACACACTCATCACTCTCCTGCCGTCTGGAAAAAGTTATTGAAGAATTTTGGCCTCACAACCAGACCATGTAACAGTTTCTTCCCTGTAGCCATCAGACTCCTTAACACTCAGGGACTGGACTGACACACACACACACTCAACTGTCTGCAATTTTTGTACATCAGACTTTTCTATTTTCTTAAATGCTGCTTCATACTGAATTTTTTCTGCTACAACTGTTTTGCACATCAAACAGACTGTATACTGGTCAGCACAACCTAAATGTGTATCTGTCTTGTAGTTTATTGTATTGTCTGTTTGCACTGTCTCTAGTCCTGCACTGTCTTCTGTCTTGCATTGTTTGCACGAGGTTGCTCACATGCATATTATGTCAATAGGTCAATTTTCTTTATACTTTTTAGCTCCAGTTCTGTGATGTTTTATGTAGCTCTGTCTTTTATGTAGCACCAGGGTCCTTGAGGAATGTTGTTTCATTTCTCTGTGTGCTGTTTTAGCTATATATGGTTAAAACTGACAGTAAAAGCTTGAATTGACTTGAGAGACTGAACATTTTAAATCATGCCAGAAACAAGCAATAACAGTAAAGCTGAGTTTATTATTATTTTTAATTCATAGTGAGAGGGAAAAGGAATAAAAGGTGTGTGTGTGTGTGTGTACTTACTGGTTGAGCTCGAGGTCCAAAATAAATGACGTCCCAAACGCCTTCACCAGGAATGATAGCTGAGCAAGATGAACCGGCTGAGACGCACACAAAGGTATCTTGTTACACACATACCTCTATAAATATAAAAATACATACATATATACAATAATACATACTCTGTGTGTGTGTGTGTGTGTGTGTGTGTGTGTGTTTCAACTGATCATAGCACAGCAGTACAGAGTTACAGAGTCATAGTGATACATCATCACAGCACTACACACAAACTCTGAGAGGAGGACACAGTGAAGGGCACAACTCCAGTGGCGTCACTTCAGTCTCCGCAGGTAACATCACCTTCTCTCTCTCACACACACACAGCTAGCTTTCTTGACTGCTCTGACCGCGACAACCTCCACAAACACACACACAGGCAGCGATGAAGGTGGAGGTAGAGGTGGAGATAGAGATGAAGGTAGAGATGGAGGTGAAAATTGAGGTAGAGATGGAGGTAGAGATGGAAGTAGAGGTAGAGATGGGGGGGGGATTGAAGTAAAGGTAGAGATGGAGGTAAAAATGGTGGTAGAAGTAGAGATAAAGGGAGAGATGGAGGTAGAGACGGAGGTGAAAATGGAAGTAGAGAAGGATGTGAAAATGGAGGTAGAGTTAGAGATGGCGTTAGAGATGGAGGTGAAATGCAGGTAGAGATAGAGGTGAAAATGAAGGTAAAAATGGAGGTGAACATGGAGGTAGAGGTAGAGATGGCGTTAGAGATGGAGGTGAAATGCAGGTAGAGATAGAGGTGAAAATGAAGGTAAAAATGGAGGTGAAAATGGAGGTAGAGGTAGAGATGAAGGTGAAAATGAAGGTAGAGGTGAAAATGAAGTTAGAGATAGTGATGGAGGTGAAAATGGAAGTAAAGGTAGAGATGGAGGTAGACATGAAGGTAGAGATGGAGGTGAAAATGGAGGTAGAGATGGAGGTGAAAATGGAGGTAGAGGTAGAGATGGAGGTAGACATGAAGGTAGAGATGGAGGTGAAAATGGAGGTAGAGGGAGAGATGGAGGTAGAGGTAGAGATGGAGGTAGACATGAAGGTAGAGTTGGAGGTAGACATGAAGGTAGAGCTAGAGATGAAGGTGAAAATGGAGGTAAAGGTTGAGATGGAGGTAGACATGAAGGTAGAGATGGAAATGGAGGTGGGCGTGGCTAAAATACAGTGGTGCAGAGTATGATGTACATAGCATTGGAGTAACAATTTCATACGTGGATACAGAGTGCATGCATGTGACAGAACATTCATATTCATCATTTACTACAAAATATTTTAGAGAATAAAAAAGTGTGTCATAAAAGTTTAATCATAATAATAAACCAAAATATCCAAAGTATGATGTTTCATGACATAAAGGTAGGGGAAGTGGAGGTTTCTGCAAAGTGTGGAGCAGCTCGGCTTCGTCGATTCTAATAAAATGTACTTTTTGAATCAATACCCTAAAACTCAGAGGACTTCTTCAGCAGAAGAATTTTGTACTACGAAAGAAAGTACAGAAGACATGTTTCACGTGAATGCAAGGGATGAAAAGAAAAGGGACAAAAGAGAAGAAGAGAAAAGGGAAAGTAGGTTGTAAAGAGCAAAAAAAGAATAGAAAGACATAGAGAAACAAAATTCATGAAAGAGGGTAAAGGAAATAATTAAGGAAAGGGAGTAAAAGGAAACAGGAAAAAGGAGGAGTAGAAAGGGGGAATGGAAATGAAGGGAATAAGTAAAATGAAAAAATGTTTTTAAAATCTGAAATGAGATGTAAAAATGAAGGAAGAGAAGCGTCAGAAAGGCGAGGACAGGGCAGAGAAGGAATAAAATGGGATGGAAAAAACAGAATAAAAGACAACGAAGGGGGAAATGAAGAGTGGATGGACACGTGGAAAGAGAAAAACTACTGCGACTACGTGTTGTGGAAAAGAAAAGAAGTGAGAAAGAGGGAAGGGAAGAGATGAGACAGGGAAAATCAGTGGTTGTGGGGAAGAAATAAAAATGAATCAGGAAAACGAAGCACAAGTCAGCAAAGGGAAAGAAGGGCAAGAAGGACAGAGGAAAGGGGAAGGAAGTAATAAAAGACGAGTGCTCTGTCCAACTCTGACTCTCTCCTTGTACTTTAAACATTAATGAGGAAATTTGTCAGTGTGCCAGGAGCTAATGGACCTGCGGAGTTAAAGACTGTCACTCACACACAACCATAATGGCAAGATGCTGACATAATCACCAGATAGTTATTCTTATTTTTATTATTATTGTTATTAGGGGTGTGGCTTAAATGTCTATACACTGAGCTAACACAGTCATTTTATTCAAAAGGAAGCAATTAACCAATTAGAGACACACCCTGCCCTAGTGAGAGATATTACACCTGTTGTTGTTTATTTCCGCTTCGTAACTCTATCTCTAATATTACTTTATACACACTCAGGGTGCGAGTGTGTGCTATATGAGCTAATGTGAATATTCTTGACGTATTGATTCTATAAAGCTCTTAACAGACTTTCAGCAGAGTCCATTATAAAGCTGAATGTATATTGAATAGTCGATGATGGCATAGAAGCGCTTGAGCGGCAACACTTTTTAAAGGCTTAAAAAATTATTTTTAAATTCTAAAATGAAGGTTAAAGTATATTTACTTCTCATTACCGCTATATATGTTTTTACTTAAGGACACCTATACGTTAAATTAAAACTGGTCTGGTGTTAGGAGTGGAACTGGTCACATGACCAGAGCGATTCCAAGCTACCCGAGAACGAAGCCCACATCAGAGCTATAGGAAAGATCAGTACAATGAGCCACAACACAGATCCAGCGAGCACACAGAGCAATCACTGCATACAGCAGAACACTAAATATGAATCTTTTAGTACAGTTGTATTTTTATGCTGACGTCAACAGAATATACTTAGTCACAATGTATTTATTTATTTATTTATATTTCATTGTGCAATTAATTTGCATTAATTACTGCACATTCTCACTTGTTCCTCATTAAAGTAACTGCTGTGAGTTTTTAGTATTCACTCGACTGTATTCAGAAAACAAAACAGTATCCGAGAACAAAAATCTGGGACAAAATACAACTTTAAATAGACTTGTATACTAAAATCTACAATATACACTTAGACATTATTATTATTTATTATTTTATTAATTTTACCATTATTATTGTTATTATTATTATTATTATTAGAGACAGCACCAGTTTGACACCCAGTATTACACCAGTTACAAACTGTTGATATCACAGAACACATCGGACCTGGAAATCTTACACCTTTAGTCATGATTAATGTTTTATTGTATTTTTCTGTTAAATTTTTTATTTGGTTACGATTAATATACTTGTATTTACACTGTATTATGTATTTTGTTTCCAGTGTAAGTTACTATTGTGTGGGGGAAAGATGTGAAAAGAAAGAATGTGGCTCGAGTAATCGTTGAAAATATTATTATTATTATTATTATTATTATTATTATTATTAATCATCGTAAAGGAGTGTGAGAAACAGGACTGGATGACGCAGTGGGGTTCACGCGCACAGACGGAACGCCTAACCGACCGTGATTTCTTTCATACCAACACACTACAGAGTCAATTCTCAGAGATAAAGCTGGAATAGAAAAGTAACTGATACTATTTAAGCGTGTATAGTCAAAATTACGCGTTTGATATTTATTCGACATTTTTCCTGTTTCGTGAGCTAAAGTGTCATTTTAATTCTCTTTAATTCGAAGTTAGCACTTCGGCTATAGATTGTGTACAAGTACGCATGCGTGAATGTGGACGTTAAATTATCTAGAGAGTTTCCCTCACTGCGCGCGCACAGCTATGATGTTATTAATGTAAATGTCGTATTCTGGACAAAATGGTTTTAAAATAAATAATAACAATTTTAGATAACGAAATGTCACTCACGTGAAGCGCGTCGGCGTCCTCACTCCTCACTCTGGTATCCAGGCGACCGTGCGCGATCTCGCCGCCCTCGGCATCCGCGCGCTGCTGGAGCCGCTGCGGCCGCGTGATCTCTTCTTCACGATGCGCGCGCCCGTCGCTGTCGCTGTCACCGTCGCCGTTACCGTTCCCGATCCCTCCTCCTCCTCTCTCTCGCCATTGCCGCGATGCGGTGCTCCAGCCTGTGGCGTTTAAACACACAGAGACCCGGTCAGTGGTCAAAGCACAAGACCGTCCATCCATAACGGATCCCTATTTATCACTTCTTCCTTCGGTTTAAACCTTAAAATCTCAGCGAGCCTGTGGATTAACTTTCCGCAGTAAAGAGAAAACGGGAGGGATGAAATAAAATAATATAAAATAAGTCCCCCTCCTCTCACCCCGGTTCGGTCGGTTCTTACCTGTAACGGAGACCGCAGCCCACAGGAGGAGGCACCGCGCCGCCCGCATGGCGTTCACATACTGCGCGCGGGCATGAAACCAAGGACAAATCCGGTAGTAAAGGGGAATAAATAAAATAAAGAAATGACACTCAGCACCGAGATGTGCAGCGCGCGACGTTTTATTAAGCCATCGTAATTAATGCGCGACCGAGAGGAGGGGGGAAAAAATCCCGCACCGGAGCCACACACGGTACCGAATTCACGGCGCGCGCTGGCTCTGCAGTAAAAAACCACCCGCACTCACTCACGTGCGCTAATCACTAATCACAAACCTGCTCCGGGAGCGCGGCGCTGCCCTACAGACAGAACACCTTCTGATTGGTTCACAGCAGCCAGAGGGCGGGGCTTCTCAATGCGGCGCTCTTTTTTTCCTCTCACGCGGTTCTTCTTCTTCTAAACTCCACCGAACGCGATCAACATGGGTTTACTAAATACGCAAGACTGTCACGCGCTCTTCACTCAACTTTTCATCTGTCACTAATCCATCTAAACGATCATAAAAGAATTTTCCCAGTCGAACTCTAACAAGTTATAAAAACCAACTAAGGCCCGACGACATTCCCGCTGTCAGGGGTAGAGTTTCTCCATGACAGCACACATCATACTTTAACTGCAGATAATGTCATGTAGTAGCTAATATACACTAGCTAACATTGTTTCTAAACTATTTTCCACATAGCAACTTAAAATGAACAGTGACAGCTACGATAAACTACACATGGCATTATGAGTGAATCTGATCTAGGTATGATAATTAGCAATGATACACTATATTGCCAAAAGTTTTGGGACACCTTTCCAAATCATTGTTTTCAGGGGTTGGGCTTGGCCCTTTTAGTTCCAGTGAAAGGAACTCAGCATACCAAGACAGTTTGGGGATGGCCCCTTCCTGTTCCAACATGGCTGCACACCAGTGCACAAAACAAGGTCCATAAAGACATGAATGAGTGAGTTTGGTGTGGAGGAACTTGACTGACCTGCACAGAGTCCTGACCTCAACCTGACAGAACACCTTTGGGATGAATTAGAGTGGAGACTGTGAGCCAGACCTTCCCATCCAACATCAATGCCTGACCTCACAAATGTGCTTCTAGAGGAATGGTCAAAAATTAAACACACTCCTAAACCTTGTGGAAAGCCTTCCCAGAAGTTAAAGCTGTTATAGCTGCAAAGGGCAGGCCAACTCTGTATTACATTCATGTGCAATGTAAAGGCAGACGTCCCAAAACTATTGGCAATATAGTGTATATAAACAGATTAAAAATATGAATAAAATATGAATCTGACTATGATATTAAAGCTTAGTAAACAGTTGGTTCATTTGCATCAGATCATTTGGACTGGTACATCTGAAAGAATTTACACCACTGAGCTATATGTGCCCTTCTGAGGGAGCCTAATGAGGGCAGATCGATGTGTAATGCCCTTCACTTAGGC
Source organism: Hemibagrus wyckioides (assembly GCF_019097595.1). Lineage (NCBI taxonomy): Eukaryota > Metazoa > Chordata > Actinopteri > Siluriformes > Bagridae > Hemibagrus > Hemibagrus wyckioides. Next base: position 19,787,246 of record NC_080722.1, on the reverse strand, counting down.
CAGAGCTAATGCACCCAGGCGTCGGGCCGCTCTGCTCCGCTCCCTCACTGAAGCCATTATTAGATTAGGAAGTGTGCAGCGTTTAGTCACATCACATCCCTGCGATATCACTCTGGCTCTGACCCATATCATGAGGATGAATTAACACCTACATAAAAAAAATAAAAATCAGCATAAACTTTATAGAGTTAGATTTAAAACCCTATGTATTATTGTATGATAAAATACAACAATCAGGTTTCAGTATGCAAATTAAACCACCAGGATAGAGGCAGGACTAGAGATTAGGGATCAGGGGCATTTCTGTAGAACATACACCGATCAGGCATAGCATTATGACCCCTGACAGGTGAAGTGAAGAACACTGATGATCTCCTCATCATGGCACCTGTTAGTGGGTGGGATATATTAGGCAGCAAGTGAACATTTTGTCCTCAAAGTTAATGTTAGATGCAGGAAAAATGGGCAAGCATAAGGATTTCAGCAAGTTTGACAAGGGCCAAATTGTGATGGCTAGACCACTGGATCAGAGCATCTCCAAAACTGCAGCTCTTGTGGGGTGTTCCCGGTCTGTAGTGGTCAGTATCTATCAAAAGTGGTTCAAGAAAGGAACAGTGGTGAACCGGTGACAGGTTCATGGACGGCCAAGGCTCATTGATGCACGTGGGAAGTGAAGGCTGGCCCGTGTGACCCGATCCAACAGACAAGCTACTGTTGCTGAAGAAATTGCTGAAGAAGTTAATGCTGGTTCTGATAGAAAGGTGTCAGAATACACAGTGCATGATGGGTCAGGGCTGTTTTTGGCAACAAAAGGGGGACCAACATATTGGCCTGCCCCTGGGGTGCATCTTGCTCTACTGTAGCAGTGTGGTAGCCATTAACATGGTCCATCAGAGTGTTTTTGGCTGTCTCTTCACACTGTTCCCTTTTTTTTTTAACTGAGAATAATGGGCAGAGTTAGAGGAGTGTTTTACCAAACTGGTGTTGTTTAAAGTCAGAATATTGCTACCTCAGACTGATGTAGATTTCACTCTGTACAAACTGTCAGAGCTTGTGCATCAGTCGGAGAAGACTCTCTCCACCTGCACCTGGGACAGGAGCGTGTCTCAATCACACACTATTGGCTGTATAAACAAGACTCTCGAAGAATTTCAGTGGGACTTTTATCAGAACTCAATGGTTCCATGTGGAACCATACAACAGTGTTTTATTCTGAAGATCCCTTTCTATTGGTTAACAAAGTTAACAGCTAAACACACACACACACACACACACACACACCTCAGGTGGTGGAAATAGCGACTAAGTGAGTAAGAACACATTTTTAAATAGCAATTTTTTTATTCATAAAAGCAACCCATGTTTTGTGACATAGGTTTCAATAAACATCCAAGATCTCAAAACAGTGACATGGCAGCTGAAAAAAAATCTTAAAAATCAATAAAAACTGCTAAAAATCGTACAAAATTTGAACACCCAGATCCATAATGTCTGTGTTCCAGCACAGGAGTTGTTTTTTCTGCTTGTTCAGAATGGATTATTTTTAAAGAAAGAAAACGTCTGATTAGTCACATGAGTGTGGAGTTCAGCGTGATGGACTTTGGAATAAAATGAACATTTCACTTTTAAGTTCATAAAATATTCAACAAGATTTGGCAGACATTTCTCACCTGGGAAGAGTAAACTGCTACACACTTCTCTCTAACTCACACACACACACACACACACACAAAAACTAATGTTTCCAAAGCCTTTGGGGTTTACAAACCTCATTTACGAGGCTCACTCAAATCATTTTTGATTAACAGCAAAAAAGTATTTTTAAAAGTGAGTCTGTGTAGATGCTCAAGATTCTCAACAGTCTAGGAAAAAACATCCTGTGCTTTTATGCCAGCTTATTAACCAATCACGTGAAATGTCTGTTCCAGCCTGTCCTTTACTACAGTTACATAAACGACAAGTTCATCTGTTTATTCAGCCTGTATTATGACAGTCCTTGTGTCCAGGAGTCCAGTGCTGACCCGACACTTTATCTCCGACCGTATTAGCGGGAACACGTCCAGATGCAGCACTTACACTAATTGCCTGACGCCCCCTGCAGCGGCACTTCATTAAATACGCAACGCGAGCACTCGCTCTCAACCGCTGCTCATGAAAAGACGAGAACAAAAAGCTTCTTTATGCTGGCCAAAAGGTCGAGAAGACGTGGAAAGTGTAATCCTGAACTGTTGGTTCCTATAGTTAAAGCTAATTGCTTAATAACGACTGCAGATTAGCTTATTCTCTTTTGTGCACTAGCTAACATGATAATGCTCTCGATAATAAATGCTTTGAGGGGATCATTACACTTGACTGGCCGACCCCACGTGAGCCAAACCTAGCTAAAGCAAGATGAAGTACTCTACCACTTTCAGCCGTCAGGAACCTTCGGTTTGGTGGTTGCTTACAAAGCAGACCGTGAAGCTAGCGAATAGATCTGGCGAACCTAGTCATGTTACGTCACCTGGAGAGTTTAACGTGACCTAAGTGCTGCTGCTGCTATGCAAATTCTTTAGCAAAAAGCCACTTGGGATATGGATTATTATTGTGCTCTTGGCATAATCGTTCCCAAGTCCTATCCCTCATGGTTCTTGAAGAACGCCCGTATCCCATTGTAGACTTCACTATACTGCTAAAGCATGAAAAAGACCATAATACAGAAAGTTCTCCCAGGCAAGGCTAATCCCATTGAGGTTAGCTAACGCAACGCAACACATGAAACATCTTAGCATCAACTGATGTTACAGTGTTACAAGCTCAGAGATCACTTTTGTAAGAAATGGACAGAATTTTGGTCTCAGTCCTGCTACTACACTCCCAGGCTCTGAATTATCCTTCTGTCCATCGTCTCGATCGGTCTGTAGATGGTATTCGGATCTCTAAAAGCAGCGTGTGATGAAGCAGCGGTGGGCTGCAACACAGAACACAGTCGTGACGCATAGCTTCCGTCCTGCATCCCGGAGCAGGAACTCTGCAGAAGCAGACCCAAGTCCAGCTCACAGTGATCCCCTTTGGGCTGGAGGTGAACTGGGGGTGCTAACCGTGACATGAGGCCGGAATCCCAATCTGATTCAGAAGAAGCAGGGGAGAAAGTGTCCGGGACAAGTGCAGACTCGATGAAGACAGAGGAGAAGGACTGAGACAGGAGAGAAGCGCTGGAGGTCTTATTTGTAGAAGGAACGGGGACACTAGGGGCAAGTTTTGGAGGGTCCAGAAATGGTTGATTTTGGTAGACATCATCATGGAAGAAAGGGTAGAGCTCAGGAGGACCGAGTTCTGATGATACATCATGCACTTCATTTTTTAGGTTCTGACAAACCGATTCTTCCTGTTGATCATTCTCTGGAGTTGCCACGTTGATAAGGGAAGCGTTCAGAGAAGGATGCTGCACTGCAGTTTCAAGCTTACATTCGGTGATATCATTAGCCCCCGTGTGCCCGTTAATCGTGCTTTGTTCTGTGTGATCAAATCTGACGTCAATACCACTTTTCTGGTTGGATGGATCAGACCACAGGTTAGTCCGCCTCACCTTTGAGGCCTTTGGGCTGAGGGTAAAGGATCTGCTGCGCTTCTTGGGGTTCACACCATCTGAAATTCTCGTGGCCAATGAGTGGGGCAGGGAATGAAACAATGGAGAACAAGAAGTGATTTCTACCAGGGGTGTCTGTTCCCTTTCTATTAACCATGCACATGAAGGTAAATCACTCACAATATCTTCCTGATGTCTCTTGGGACTTTTTATACAAGTTGCTGAATCTCTGTTATCATTTAGTAATGTTTCTAGGCTAGGTAAAGGACTCGGAGAGATTTCTGCAGGCTCCTGTAGTGTATTGGGCTTATGACCATCTCCTGAAGAAGGTGAAGTGAGCTCTATAGGTTTATTATCGAAAATAAGATCATCCTGTGTACCAGGACTGGGAATACTGGTTTCAGAGTTTGATGTTGAGTCTCGTTTTTCATTCACAAACTTGGTTTCCAAGGAAGTGGAAGGAGGAGCATCTATACAGGGTTCCTGTGGCTCCTGAGGTTGAACTGAGGTGTCCCATACGTGTTCTTGTTGGACTTCCACATGGTTCGCCGGTTCTACCTCTAGATTTGCCTGACAGTTTTCCATTTCACCTCCATGTGGTTTCTCCATTTCAGAAGGCGGAGCCTCAGAGCTGCTTGGCGACCTGCAGAAAAAGAGACGGTTGAGAAACCTGTGCAACTCAACTGACCACAAGTACAACAGAGTCGTCCACTTGGTTAAATGTAGCAAGCCGTTATAACATGACCTGGCATCACGGAAAACCGATGTGATCTGAACAGAGTTAGAAAGATCTGTTTGAGAACAATGTGTCCAGGAAATCTCCCACATGGTCCCTAAACATCACCTAGATACAGAGCCCAGCCACCCATATGACTGATGGTTCAGTCATATTCCGTGACTAACTGACACCTTAACAGACCATTTATAGGCAAGAGACAGAAAGAGAAAAAAAAAATCTCAGCTCACCTCATAATTAGTGCATCAACCTGTTGATCTTTACATCCCGAAAAAACGTCAGCCATAGCAGCCACCAGCTGGTCCACCACGGCGTAGTTATTAACGTCCTCCACGTAGCTCCGATGAACATCTGACTGCAAGTGCTGTTAAACAAAACCACAGAGAGAAGACGGACTGACTAAAAACTATGACGGATTTCTCATATAAAGACATTTAAGAAAGCTACATCAACTCGTAGACACCGGTAAAAACACTCACCTCGTCCTGATCGCTGTACTTTTTCTGACAGCACTCGCAGTAGCCCAGGGTTTTCTTTTTGTGAGATATTTTAGGGGAAGGAGCTGCTGATGGTTTATCATGGCTACTGATCGGCTCTTCATCTTTTCTGTGAGAAAAGAAAGGAAACAACTAATTACTGTGATGTACATTATGGAAACAGTGTGTTTGCAAGGAGCTGCAAGAGGAGGGAAGGGGAAAGACAAAAAGAAAAAGAGACGTGGGTTTGTATTGAGGTGTCGTTCTAATGTTAGCGTTTCATGATCAGGAACTTTCTATGCATGTTCTAAAGCATTTAATTTACTGACATGCTCTACAAAAGCACATATGAGAAGAGTCTGAGTGTTAAAAAAATAGCTGAAAAATGATGTGCTTTTATTTCCATAGAAAAATTCACCTGAATTTATCCTTGCTCAGCTCGTCTTCTCTTGTCTTCCCAGTCTGCACTGGGGCAGGATTCTCAAAAGGACTGAATCTTCTCGAGTAGGTCAGCATGGGGAAATCCAGAGACTGGCAATGCAGCGGCCTGTACTTCCTGTTACACACACAAAACATAAATTCTACACACACACACACACAAAAGTACTACAAACTTCAAATGCTTCTCTATAAAAGTTGCTGCTCCAGCACGTTAATGGCTACTTCACTTCCTGGAGCAAAGCTCATCCTCATGGAGACATTCAGCACTTAACAGAACACAGAACATGTAACTTACTAGCTAGAAGTGGGCTGATAATCAAGTGCTAACCAGCTAACAAGCACGTGCGTGTGTGTGTGTGTGTGTGTGTGTGCTGCAGCAGCTGAAATAAACACGTCTTCTTACACAATAACCCTTCATTAGATAATAACGGTGAAGAATAGCTTCTTTTAACGCTGTGGTGTAGCAGGGGGTGAAACGGATACCCATTTACCCTAAAAGGCCTCATGAGGGGGTTCGCCCTTGCTGTAGCACTCATCCAACTTAGCTAATGAAGCTAATGAAGCTTTAATGCAATTCAATTAAATGAAATGTGACCCCTGTGAGATGAAACAGGATTAAAAACCTCAGAACGATGCACCTTTACTGTTAAATCCACACAGTCCAGAGCCTGTGAGTATTTATTCTACAGTCACAAAAATGAAGTCAAACACACACCTATAGGCTCTGCCCACAGAGTCTCTCTCTCTCACACACACACACTGACAGAGTACATACACTGTACACTAAAAGGGCTGCAGGTATCAGAATGGAGGCTACTCTCACCCTCTTCAGCTTTCTGTTTCAGACTGTGTGTTGGATTTTATCATCATCAGTTATCAACAATTATTATTATTATAATCAATATTTTAATTGTTGTTGTGTCAGCTGCTCCCTGTTTAGGGTCACCACAGCAGACCATCATTTGATTTGCACGTTTCGATTTGGCACAGGTTTTACACCAGATGCCCTTCCTGATGCAACCCTCCCATTTTAATCTGGGCTTGGGAGAGTTAACTCTTCGGTGGCTGGGTTAGCTCCCTGCCCGGGAATCAAACCCGGGCTGCAGCAATAATTATTATTATGTTAGGATCAGTATGCTCTGTTAAAATGTACAAAATAGCACAGAGAATTACTTTGTAAAATAAATTCAGCGAGTAATATTTGGAGCTCAAGCATCAGGACACTATCATTTAAACCAGATTCAAACGCTGCAGCAAACCATCTCACTCAAAATTACTGGCTATTTACAGCCGATATCTGGTGAAGACTGGCAAATTATTATTATCCTATGACTGAACCTAATAATTTTTCTGACTCTAATTGAGCTCAGTAATTTGAACTGCTTATATCGCTTTGATTTCCGTTAGCCGATTCGTCTGGACACCGATTCTGTATCTTTTGCATCAAAAAGGTATTTAGTTTGATCTCAGGTGATGGAGAGAAAGTAAGAGGAAATAATTTCTCACCTGCTCGAGTCCTCCACCTTCACAAAGTCCACCTTCAGATTGCCAGCTGCATCATGGGTAGCACACACACACAAAGAATATATCTTACTGTACACTCACACATATAGATAACAACAACAACAATAATAATAATAATAATAATAATAATAATAATAATAGCAACAATAATCAACTCCTCAGTACCTTTCATGACACATAAACTCGAATTCTTCTCCTTTATAAAAACACACACAGTGAAATATGAAATATTTCCAAATGAAGAAATAAAACACTAAAATTAAGGAACTAAGGCTCTATGGTATGAGAATAAATAAATAAAATAAATTAAACAATCTAAATTAAAATATAATTTAAAGAAAATTCTGTAAGTGAAAACATAAATGTTAATAAATAAAATAAACATATGAGTGGTACCTCTCTCCTGCGGTGTGTGTGAGTGGAGCGGTGTGAACTCAGATCCTCTACAACCTTCATAAACTCTGAGTTATTAACCGAGTTAAAGAGATATACATGAAACATTGCACTGTGTGTGTGTGTGTGTGTGTGTGTCACATCAGAAGTGCAAACAGCTCCACCTACTGTACAGCATTAAATATATAATGTTAGTTAATATGTAGAAATAAATATTTAGTATTAAATAAATAAAAGAATAAATAGAAGCTGATATTTGTTGTTTATAATAAATGAGTTGATAAAAGGATACGGTCTACAGACACGATCTTCACTCCCCAGTAACGGGCAGCGCTAGACAATACACCACCCCGAGACTGCTCCTGAAAACATCACACACAGCAGGATTTATTACACACACACACACACACACAAACACACAATGTATGAAGTAAAGATTTGCGTACGTTATTGCGGATGGCTTTCTCTAACAAGGCTTTTCCTCGGCTGCCGCACACCTGCACACAATCAAATTCAATTAATTTCCATAACTGGTGAATCATTTGGCACCAAGTGATTCATTATGACTCATTCAGAACAACTGATTCATCTCACTGACTCGCCTCCTGTTTTTTCATGAGTTTAAAGCTTCAGTAAGTGTAAACCCATGCTCACCGGTGCTCTTGGCATCCCCGGGCGCCGAGCTGCATCATTCCCGCTCTCTCTCTGTTCACGAGGAGAATTGTAACCTTTGACCTTTCCTGATGAGGCTGTGATGGCTGTCAGGGCATCCCTGTTTCCCGTGATGACAACGTTCACATCCTTGTAGAGGAAACTCTCCACTTTCTGCATCAAAAAGATCAAATAAAAATGTTCTTGAGCTATTGAGGCCACATGCTCCGTTGTGAACACCCTGTTCCCTATCTAGGGGTTGAAGTTGCATCCCCATGTTGCTGTATTGGGGATGTGAAACAAACTTGGTCTTAGAAGATCATGATTTTCCAGCAAGTCCCCGAATGTTTAAATCTCAAACTCCTCTGTCCCATGACACACAAGCGCTCCTGCCTTTTCATCTGAGAATATTGTATCATCATAATGCATCACATTATCTGCATATGATAGCATCAGAAATATCATATTGTATTACAATACTGTATCACATTACATCCTACTGCTCTGTATCACATCTCTCACCATATCTTGTTTCATATCATATCATACAGTACAGGAAGTGATGTTTACCCCTCCGAGGCGAATGATGAGTTTGGTGAGGATACCGCATGATTGACTCTTCACCTCATCCAGGTAAAAGGACTTCCCCTCCAGTGGCCGTGGCCCAGGCACAAGAGCACCCAGTGGCTCACACACAGCAAACGCACGCTGCATTACACCACTTCACCTGTGCGGACGGAGGGAGGGAGAGACACAGACAGACACACACAGAGTATTACAGCACAATCATACCCAGTTAATGTGTTTAACTCTGCACTGCAGTCTGAA